>NC_044984.1:41818532-41863569 GCF_008728515.1 Papio anubis
TGCAAGCATGTATTACATCATTTATGTATTATTACATATTATATATAAATAAATATAAACATTTGTTATATTTATCTTACAAATAAATATACACATTGTGTCTTTACTTAATATTCATTAAATACTTTAAATATTTCTATTTTATTATTATACTTTAAGTTTTAGGGTACATGTGCACAACGTGCAGGTTTCTTACATATGTACACATGTGCCATGTTGGTGTGCTGCACCCATTAACTTGTCATTTACATTAAATATATCTCCTAATGCTATCCCTCCCCCTCTCCCCATGCCACGACAGGCCCTGGTGTGTGATGTTCCCCACGCTGTGTCCAAGTGTTCTCATTGTTCAATTCCCACCATTGAGTGAGAACATGCAGTGTTTCATTTTCTGTCCTTGCAATAGTTTGCTCAAAATGATGGCTTCCAGTTTCATCTACGTCCCTACAAAGGACATGAACTCATCCTTTTTTATGGCTGCATAGTATCCCATGATGTATATGTACCACGTTTTCTTAATCCAATCTATCATTGATGGACATTTGGGTTGGTTCCTAGTCTTTACTATTGTGAATAGTGCTGTAATAAACATACATGTGCATGTGTCTTTATAGTAGCATGATTTATAATCCTTTGGGTATATACCCAGTAATGGGATGGCTGAGTCAAATGTTATTTCTAGTTCTAGATCCTTGAGGAATTGCCACACTGTCTTACACAAGGGTTGAAATAGTTTACAGTCCCACCAACAGTGAAAAAGTGTTCCTATTTCTCCACATCCTCTCCAGCACCTGTTGTTTCCTGACTTTTTAATTATCACCATTCTAACTGGTGTGAGATGGTATCTCATTGTGGTTTTGATTTGTATTTTTCTGATGGTCAGTGATGATGAGCGTTTTTTCATATGTCTGTTGGCTGCATAAATGTCTTCTTTTGAGAAGTGTCTGTTCATATCCTTTGCCCACCTTTTGATGGGGTTCTTTGATTTTTTCTTGTAAATTTGTTTAACTTCTTTGTAGATTCTGGATATTAGCCCTTTGTTAATTGAATAGATTGCAAAAATTTTTGCCCATTCTGTAGGTTACCTGTTCACTCTGATGGTAGTTTCTTTTGCTGTGCAGAAGCTCTTTAGTTTCATTAGATCCCATTTGTCAATTTTGGCTTTTGTTGCCATTGCTTTTAGTGTTTTAGACATGAAGTCCTTGCCCATGCCTATGTCCTGAATGGTTTTGCCTAGGTTTTCTTCTAGGGTTTTTTATGGTTTTAAATCTAACATTTAGGTCTTTAATCCATCTTGAATTAATTTTTGTATAAGGTGTAAGGAAGCAGTTTCAGCTTTCTACATATGGCTAGCCAGTTTTCCCAGCACCATTTATTAAATAGGGAATCCTTTCCCCATTTCTTGTCTTTGTCAGATTTGTCAAAGATCAGATGGATGTAGATGTGTGGTATTATTTCTGAGGGCTCTGTTCTGTTCCATTGGTCTATATCTCTGTTTTGGTTCCAGTGCCACACTGTTTTGGTTACTGTAGCCTTTTAGTATAGTTTGAAGCCAGGTAGCATGATGTCTCCAGCTTTGTTCTTTTGACTTAAGATTATCTTGGCAATGCAGGTTCTTTTCTGGTTCTATATGAACTTTAAAGTAGTTTTTTCCAATTCCATGAAGAAAGTCATTGCTAGCTTGATGGGGATGCCATTGAATCTATAAATTTCCTTGGGTAGTATGGCCATTTTCACGATATTGATTCTTCCTATCCACAAGCATGGAATGTTCTTCCATTTGTTTGTGTCCTCTTTTATTTCGTTGAGCAGTGGTTTGTAATTCTCCTTGAAGAGGTCCTTCACATCCTTTTCTAGGTATTTTATTCTCTATGAAGCAATAGTGAATGGGAGTTCACTCATGATTTGGCTCTCTGTTTGTTCTTGGAATATAAGAATGCTTGTGATTTTTGCTCATTGATTTTGTATCCTGATACTTTGCTGAAGTTGCTTATCAGCTTAAGGAGATTTTGGGCTGAGATGATGGGGTTTTCTAAATATTCAGTCATATCACCTGCAAACAAGGACAATTTGACTTCCTCTTTTCCTAATTGAATACCCTTTATTTCTTTCTAATGCCCGATTGCCCTGGCCAGAACTTCCAACACTATATTGAATAGGAGTGGTGAGAGAGGGCATCCCTGTCTTGTGCCAGTTTTCAAAAGGAATGCTTCCAGTTTTTGCCCATTCAGTATGATATTGGCTGTGGGTTTGTCATAAATAACTCTTATTATTTTGAGATACGTCCCATCAATACCTAGTTTATTGAGAGTTTTTAGCATGAAGGCTGTTGCATTTTGTCAAAGGCCTTTTCTGCATCTATTGAGATAATCATATGGATTTTGTCTTTGGTTCTGTTTATATGTTGGATTACGTTTACTGATTTGCATACATTGAACTAGCCTTGCATCCCAGGGATGAAGCCAACTTGATCATGGTGGATAAGCTTTTTGATGTGCTGCTGGATTCAGTTTACCAGTATTTTATTGAGGATTTTTGCTTCGATGTTCATCAGGAATATTGGTCTAAAATTCTCTTTTTTTGTTGTGTCTCTAACAAACTTTGGTATCAGGATGATGCTGGCCTGACAAAATGAGTTAGGGAGGATTGCCTCTTTTTCTGTTGATTGGAATAGTTTCAGAAGGAATGGTACCAGTTCCTCTTTGTACCTCTGGTAGAATTCGGCTGTGAATCCATTTGAATCTGGACTTTTCTGGTTGGTAGGCTATTAATTATTGTCTCATTTTCAGAGCCTGTTATTGGTCTATTCAGGGATTCAGCTTCTTCTGGGTTTAGTCTTGAGAGAGTGTATGTGTCCAGGAATTTATCCACTTCTTCTAGATTTTCTAGTTTATTTGCATAGAGGTGTTTATAGTATTCTCTGATGGTAGTTTGTATCTCTGTGGGATCAGTGGTGATATCCCCTTTATCATTTTTTATTGCATCTATTTGATTCTTCTCTCTTTTCTTCTTTATTAATCTTGCTAGTGGTCTATCAATTTTGTTGACCTTTTCAAAATACCAGTTCCTGGATGCATTGATTTTTTGAAGGGTTTTTTGTGTCTCTAGCTCCTTCAGTTCTGCTCTGATCTTAGTTATTTCTTGCCTTCTGCTAGCTTTTGAATGTTTTTGCTCTTGCTTCTCTAGTTCTTTTAATTGTGATGTTAGGGTGTCAGTTTTAGATCTTTCCTGCTTTCTCTTGTGGACATTTAGTGCTATAAATTTCCCTTACACACTTCTTTAAATATGTCCCAGAGATCCTGGTATATTGTGTCTTTGCTCTCATTGGTTTCAAAGAACATCTTTATTTCTGCCTTCATTTCGTTATGTACACAGTAGTCATTCAGGAGCAGGTTGTTCCATTTCCATGTATTTGAGTGGTTTTGAGTGAGTTTCTTAATGCTGAGTTCTAGTTTGATTGCACTGTGGTCTGAGAGACAGTTTGTTATAATTTCTGTTCTTTTACATTTGCTGAGGAGTTCTTTACTTCCAACTATGTGGTCAATTTTGGAATAAGTGTGATGTGGTTCTGAGAAGAATGTATGTTCTGTTGATTTGGGGTGGAGAGTTCTGTAGATGACTATTAGGTCTGTTTGGTGCAGAGCTGAGGATTAACAAGGATTCCTGGATATCCTTGTTAACTTTCTGTCTCATGGATCTGTCTAATGTTGACAGAGGGCTGCTAAAGTCTCCCGTTATTATTGTGTGGGATTCTAAGTCTCTTCGTACGTCTCTAAGGACTTGCTTTATGAATCTGGGTGCTCCTGTATTGGGTGTATATATATTTAGGATAGTTAGCTCTTCTTGTTGAATTGATCCCTTTATCATTATGTCATGGCCTTCTTTGTCTCTTCTGATCTTTGTTGGTTTAAAGTCTGTTTTATCAGAGATTAGGATTGCAACCCCTGCTTTTTTTTGTTTTCCATTTGCTAGGTAGATCTTCCTCTATCCCATTATTTTGAGCCCATGTGTGTCTCTGCACGTGAGATGGGTCTACTGAATGCAACACACTGATGGGTCTTGACTCTTTATCCAATTTGCCAGTCTGTGTCTTTTAATTGGAGCATTTAACTCATTTACATTTAAGGTTAATATTGTTATGTGTGAATTTGATCCTGTCATTATGATGTTAGCTGGTTATTTTGCTCATTAGTTGATGCAGTTTCTTCCTAGCATTGATGGTCTTTACAATTTGGCATGTTTTTGCAGTGGTTGGTACCAGTTGTTCTTTTCCTTGTTTAGTGCTTCCTTCAGGAGCTCTTGTAAGGCAGGCCTGGTGGTGACAAAATCTCTCAGCATTTGCTTGTCTGTAAAGGATTTTATTTCTTCTTCACTTATGAAACTTAGTTTGTCTGGATATGAAATTCTGGGTTGAAAATTCTTTTTTTTAAGAATGTTGAATATTGGCCCCCACTCTCTTCTGGCTTGGAGAGTTTCTGCCGAGAGATCTGCTATTAGTCTGATGGGCTTCCCTTTGTGGGTAACCCGACCTTTCTCTCTGTCTGACCTTAACATTTTTTCCTTCATTTCAACTTTGGTGAATCTGACAATTATGTGTCTTGGAGTTGCTCTTCTTGAGGAGTATGTTTGTGGCATTCTCTGTATTTCCTGAATTTCAATGTTGGCCTGCCTTGCTAGGTTGGGGAAGTTCTTCTGGATATCCCAAAGAGAGTTTTCCATCTTGGTTCCATTCTCCTCATCACTTTCTAGTACACCAGTCAGATGTAGATTTGGTCTTTTCACATAGTCCCATATTTTTTGGAGGCTTTGTTCATTTCTTTTTACTCTTTTTTCTCTAAACTTCTCTTCTTGCTTCATTTCATTCATTTGATCTTCAATCACTGATACCCTTTCTTCCAGTTGATCAAATCAGCTACTGAAGCTTGTGCATGTGTCACGTTGTTCTTGTGCCATGGTTTTCAGCTCCATCAGGTCATTTAAGGTCTTCTCTACACTGTTTATTGTAGTTAGCCATTCATCCAATCTTTTTTCAAGGTTTTTAGCTTCTTTGTGATTGGTTCAAACATCCTCCTTTAGCTTGGAGAAGTTTGTTGTTACCGATCTTCTGAAGCCTTCTTCTCTCAACTCGTCAAAGTCATTCTCCATCCAGCTTTGTTCCATTGCTGGTAAGGAGCTGCCTTCCTTTGGAGGAGAAGAGGCGTTCTGATTTTTAGAGTTTTCAGCTTTTCTGCTCCGGTTTCTCCCCATCATTGTGGTTTTATCTACCTTTGGTCCTTGATGATGGTGACGTACAGATGGGGTTTTGGTGTGGATGTCCTTTCTGTTTGTTAGTTTTCCTTCTAACAGTCAGGACCCTCACCTGCAGGTCTGTTGGAGTTTGCTGGAGGTCCACTCCAGACCCTGTTTGCCTGGATATCACCAGTGGAGGCTGCAGAACTGCAAATATTGCAGAATGGCAAATGTTGCTGCTTGATCATTCCTCTGGAAGCTTCATCCCAGAGGGGCATCCAGCCATATGAGGTGTCAGTCAGCCCCTACTGGAAGTGCCTCCCAGTTAGGCTACTTGGGGGTCATAGACCCACTTGAGGAGGCAGTCTGTCCATTCTCAGATCTCAAACTCCATGCTAGGAGAACCACTACTCTCTTCAAAGCTGTCAGACAGGGACGTTTCAGTCTGCAGAAGTTTCTGCAGCTATGCCCTGCCCCCAGAGGTGGAGTCTACAGAGGCAGGCAGGCCTCCTTGAGCTGCGTAGAGCCTACCTAGTTCGAGCTCCCCAGCTGCTTTGCTTACCTACTCAAGCCTCAGCAGTAGCGGGAGCCCCTTCCCCAGCCTCACTGCCACCTTGCAGTTTAATCTCAGACTGCTGTGCTAGCAGTGAGCAAGGTTCTGTGGCGGTAGGACCCTCCAAGCCAGGCACGAGATATAATATCCTGGTGTGCCATTTGCTAAGACCATTGGAAAAGCACAGTATTAGGGTGGGAGTGACCCAATTTTCTAGGTGCCATCTGTCACAGCTTCCCTTGGCTAGGAAAGGGAATTCCCCGACCCCTTGTGCTTCCCAGGTGAGGTGATGCCTTGCCCTGCTTCACCTCATGGTCCATGGGCTGCACCCATTGTCCTGCACCCACTGTCCTGCACCCACTGTCCAACAAGCCCTAGTGAGATGAACCCAGTACCTCAGTTGGAAATGCAGAAATCACCCGTCTTCTGTGTCGCTCATGCTGGGAGCTGTAGACTGGAGCTGTTCCTATTCAGCCATCTTGGAACCTCCAGACAGGTTTCCATACTTTAAATTACTTCACTTCACTCTCTTCTTGTTTGCAAGAAGAAGTTGCTATATTTCTTGTCTTTTATCCTCTACACATCAAGCATTTTGTTTCCTCTTGCTTCTTTCAGGACTTTTTTTAACCTTTGATTTTTTTTTGCAGTTTGAATAGGACATGCCTCAGTGTTGAGTTTTTTGCTTGTTTGTTCATGGCATTTACCCTGCTTGGTGTTCTCTGAGTTTCCTCAATCTGTGGTTCAGTACCTGACATTAATTTGAAAAAATCTCAGTCATTATTACTTGAATATTTCTTCCGTTCCTTTCTCTCTTTTTCTCTTTCTGGTATTCCCGTTATGCATATGTTACCCCTTTTATAGTTGTCTTACAGTTCTTGAATATTCTCTGCTGTTTTTTTTTCATTCTTTGTTCTCTTTGCTTTTTAGTTGTTCTTTGGATGGAATGGTGACTTCTAAGCTCCTTACACTCAGAGCCAAAACCAGAAGTCTTGTTTCTTTCTTGACCCTTCAACAAAGCTCCTTTATATTGAGTGCACACCGAATTTTTTGGAGTGCTGAGTCAAACCTGGCTTTTTTGTTTTAAAAGATCACAATTGAACTTACTCAGCTTGTGGTGGTTTGTACAGGCTTGATTTGATATTTGACTCTTAAGCAGCTTCATTCTCTTCCATGAAGTGAAAAGGAAAAGATTAACTAGGAAGAGAGTTTAATGTCATGTTGCCAGTCACTGTCAGTGACCTCACTCAATAGTGTGGGACTTTTAACATCCTGGATGGCTCAGGACAAAGTCCAGGACAATCTCTTGCACTAAAGTGCCCTCTGCATTTCTGGTGTGCCTATATTCTTCCAGCGATCGATGGGCCCAGATTATTCCTTCTTTTTAAAACATATCTCCTATAGGCATACTCAACCTAACCTGAAACCAAGCATTCATTTGGAAACCAAAAGATTCCACTATTTTTTTTCTGTACAAAATAGAGTGACTTGCAACATTTTCTTGGTAAAATTTTTCTCTCAAGTTGTCTGTTGCAAAAACCCAGGTGAGATGTCATTAATAGCTAAAGGTTTCTTCAGAAAATGCCGCCACCCTAATTATCAAATGCCTTAAAAATATGTATATGCTTTGGACCAGCATTTTTATATCCAGTAATTGACCAAAAGGAAATTTTAATCCTAAGGAAAACAGATACTAAGCTGAAGATGTTTATGATAGTGCTGTTTATTGAAAACAGCCCAACTGCTACATGTAGAAAATTGTTAAGCCTATGGTACCTTTATACACAGAAATTCTATGCCATCATTAAAAATGATGTTGTAAAATAACATTTATTTACCTGAAAATATATCACGAGAAATTTTTAAGTGCAAGGATATAAACACCTGTGTGGAGTATGTACAATATGTTCCCATCTTTGGAAAATATATACACATATGCCTAGAAAAACATCCAGAAACCTATTAGATAAATGTCAACTGTGGTTAATTATTGGGTAGTGAAATTGAGTTTTAATTTTCTTATAGTTCTGAATTTGTGCTTATTTTACAATAAATGAACAGTAATTAGAAATTTTTAAAGACTTTTGGAAAACCTTTTGGAAAGAAATTATTGCTGCTCTTGTGAGAACCATCGACAGATATTGTTTCAGTCCTTCCGCTCTGAGAAGTATGCAAGGTATGGTCATAGAAACTATGTGGGCTATGAAAAAGTGCACATGAAGGTTATTCAAAGGGTTGGATTCTATAAGGCACCAGCATAACCTTGCCACAAACAGGTTTACTCTTATGAAACAAATATATCTAGGTGGGTTCCTCTTTTACTAAATATTTTCCTATTGACACAGCTTTACTCATCAATGTTTAATTGCTTTGTATAATTTGCATTAAGCACTATAACATTATGCTACACAATTCTTCAACCCATAACAAGACTTGAACCTGCAATAATGTCATTCCCAAGAAAGATGACACAGGATTTTTGTACGGGTACCTCCACAGAGCATGGTGGTTAAGGAGGTTCTGTCATAGGCTCTGAGAAATTAGGAGGCAGAAATTAGGAGGCAAACCCTAGGTCATGATGGAAGTATGCATCCAGCAGAATAGAAAAGGGTCGTTATGGCCTTCAACTGCAGACATTAACAAGTGTCTCCTAACCTGCTTCATTCCTGGCATGTGGGAACAGAACCTTGAAGATCTGGATTCAAGTTAAGCCTCTTGAATGTTAAATATGTAAGCATGTAAAAATCTGGAATCCTTTATAGATTATTACATTTTAAAGCTGATCATTTACACAGAGCATTAAATTAAACAGGCACACTCTTTATATATAAACAAACAAACAAACTCTCTAGTGATTTATTTTCTCACCATGTAATTTCAATTTCTGATGGATTTTGGTGCACATATTGCATCGTTTATACAAAAATTTCACTTAAAGTTGGCCATAAATTTTAAGCTGCAGGTGAACTATCAGGAGAATAGGTGGAAGTCATTTACAAAATTGGAATGAGCCCAAGACATGATGGAAAAACCCAAGCTTCTATAGATGCTTTCCAGAATTTTTAGGGTTCAGGATGATCATGTTTAATTCCCAAAGCTGCAATTCCTAGCAGCATAGAAACTCTCAAATATGCAGAAGGAAATGATTCAGAACTGAAAGAGGATACGTCATCCGATGAATGGTCAGAATTAAGCCTAATGTCAGTAGGTGGCATGCATGCCTTCAATTATTTGACATACGCTTACTGAGCGCCTGCTCAGTAAATCATAGGGCCCAAAGATAATTTCCTGGAGGAATGTGTGACTCAAGGCTACTTGGTCTGCCCGTGTCCTTCCTCTTTAGCTCATAAGCACTCTACATGTGCAAAGTCAAGTTTCAGTGAAGGTCAAGGGGAACAGTGAGAAAAGAAGTGAGAAAGGTGCAACAGCGTGAGTGAGTGTGTGTGTGTGTGTGTGTGTGTGTAATGGAGAGAGAGGTGCCAGCAAAATTTAGCTTTCCCTTCTTTCCAGGTCTCTTTGCTTCAGGAGCTGGGGAAGTGTTGCAGTCATCTCCTTTTCCCTTTTTAGCTCTTCTTCAGTCCCCACCCCCTCAAATAACCTCTGGAGCTTGGAATGATTTATCTGATTAATTGTTCTCAGGATAACCATGTGGGCATAAGAGGAAAGCAGGTTTCTGATGCTACTGTGGCCTCCTAGCAACGGACACAATCAATGCTCATTGGTTTGGGATGTTAGGCTGCAACCATCTTTAGGGAGCTGTATATTTTCCATATGTGTTGAGAAGTATAGCAAAGTCTAAGAGAATTAATTGAGAGAATTTGGTTATCCTACTTTCTGGCTTGCTAAGGGTTAACTTTCTAAATTCCAAAATCCTTTTCATGTCTCCTCTCATTAAAATTATAAAATAATTCATTTCATTTTTTTGTCTTAGCAAATTGAGCATTTTTACTATGACACAAGATGTTGTGGTTGATTAACATGGTTCATACTGTAAAGAACTAAAGATGTCAAAGGATGTTGACATTAAACACACCTTAGAAGTTGTTATGATTTTTCACTTGTAATTTTTTCCATAACATTAGACTATTGACTCTGAAAGACAAAAATCTGATTACTCGAAGATTTTTTTTTTTTAGATTGTGATTATTCTAGACTCACTGCACTGTTCATGAACCTTTAGTAAAGTTGATGCATAAGTGTTTTCTGGAATTCAAAAAATAAATGATTCTTGGACAAAGAAAGATTCAAAATACTTTTCCTCATTTTTCCGGTCAAAATATTTTTTTTGTTTTAGATTAGATCATTGAAAAATATCCCATAAGTTATCAAGATTAGTAAAACTGGAGAAATATAGAAGTCTGATTATTGAAATGACATTGTCACATAAATTTCATTAAAGGAACCATTCGGCTAAAGTGTTTTTATGTGTATTAAACTGTGCTATCTAAACTACCAGGGACTTTTTATTTTTTTAAGCAGCCTAATTAAAAGAGAAATGGGTCAAGAGGAAGCTAATTAAGTAATTTATTGAAGGCTCAAGTATAAACAAGACAACAATTCGAGATTCTTATTTTGCAGATGGTATTTTTCACTGCTTCCTTCACTTCTTGGATGCTTCATATTTCACATTATTTTAAGAACAATTCACTCCCAGAGGATCATGGATGTACAGTCAGTTTGGTCTTGCTGAGTCAACGTGTGCCTGTGTTCTCGCAAATCTCCAGGCAACGTTCACTGACAAGACAGAGGGAGCTGTGCTCAGCATTTTCTTCAAATTGCTGTCTGAAAAATGCTGTGAAAATGATGTTCACTGTTGTTTGTTTCACCCATTCTCAGTACTGAGACATCAAAATTACTATTTCTGAGTACAGCATGTGTTCTTATTAAAGATAAGTAAAGTGTTTTTAAGACTCAGCTAGGTGTTTCATTAAATGTGATATATGCAGCGACATATAAAGTATATCATTTATTCACCTTGAGATGCTATTAGGAATGTGCATTTGTGTGATGTCTAACTGATATCATATGGTGCACTAAAACAGGGCTTTTCTATTTAAGAACCATTTCACTATGGGTTTGGGGAAAGTTACGTATCTCAGGAAGTGTTTAGCTTCCAATAGCTTTTCCTCTCTTTTTTAAGTGCAGTAATATATCTTAAAAACATGTATGTATATGTATGCATGTGTGTCTGTATATAGACAGTAAATATATATACACACTATATATATACTGAAATGTTATGCAGCACATCACACTGTGTGTGTGTATATATATACACACAGTAAATACACACACACACACACACAGAGTAATGTGCTGTATAACATTTCAGTCAACAACAAACCACGTGTGAGACATTCGTTCCATTTTAATGGAGCTGAAAGATTCCTGTTGTCTAGTGACATCGTAGCCATCATAATGTAGCATAATGCATTACTCACATATTTGTGGTCATGCTAGTGTAAACAAACCTACTGCGCTTCCAGCTGTATAAAAGTATAGCACATACAATTATGTACAGTACATGATACTCAATAATGATGATAAGCAACACAACTATGCTACTGGTTTATGTATTTGCTATACAGCTCTTCTTCAGTCCCCACCCCTTCAAATAACCTCTGGGGCTTGGAATGATTTATCTGATTAGCTGTTCTCACAATAACCATGTTAAACTATATGTTAAACCATACTTTTTAACATCATTTTAGAGTTTACTCCCTCTACTCATGAAAAAAAAATTAACTGTAAGACAGCCTCAGGCAAGTCCTTCAGGAGGTGTTCCTGAAAGTACTGTAGAAGATGATAGCTTCATGTGTGTTATTACACCGAAGACCTTCCAGTGAGGCAAGCTGTAGAGGGTGGAGGTAGAAGACAGTGATATTGATGATCCTGACTTTGTATATGCCTAGACTGATGTGTATACTTGCATCTTAGTTCTTAGCAAAAGAAAAAGGTTAAAAAAATTTTTTAAATAATTTTAAAAAGACATTTTAAAAATATAAAGAAGTGGCCGGGTGCTGTGGCTCATGCCTGTAATTCCAGCACTTTGGGAGGCCAAGGCAGGTGGATTACTTGAGTCCAAGAGTTTGAGACCAGTATAGGCAATATGGTGAAGCCTCATCTCTACAAAAAATACAAAAATTAGCCAGGCGTGGTGGTGCGCATCAGTAGTCCCAGCTACTGAGGAGGATGAGGCAGGAGGATTGCTGAGCCCTGAAGGTCGAGGCTGCAGTGAGCTGAGATCACACCACAACATTCCAGCCTGGGCAACAGAGACACACCCTGTCTCAAAAATAAATAAATATATAATAAAAAATAATAAATAAATACTGGACATGGGAATGCGAGAGACATCTGGTTGACCTTAGACATGAGAAGCTGAGAGCCAGCTTGTTGACCTTAGACATGGGATATTTTATATATTTTTATATATGTACATGTACATATATGTGTATATATGTACATACACATATATACGAAGAAGCTTATGGAACAAGGCTAAAAGAAAGCAAATATTTTTGTCAACTCTACAGTATGTTTGTGCTTTAAGGTAAGCGGTATTACAAAAGATTCGTAATGTTAAAAAATGCAAAAGTTTAAATTTAAAATGCTACAGTAAGCTAAGGTTAATTTATTATTGAAGCAAGAAAAAATATTTTTTATGAATTCAGTGTAGGCTAAGTGCTCAGTCTTTAGAAAGTCTGCAGTAGTGTACAGTAATACCCTAGACCTTCCTATTCACTCACTACTCACTCACAGTGGAGCTTGCAGGACTGGAAGATGCTCTGGGTGAGTCAGTGAGTGGTGAGTGAACATGAAGGCCTAGGGCATTACTGTACTTTCAATATTTATACCATTTAAATCTTTATACCATTACTTTAAACCTTTTATACCATACTTTTACTGTACCTATTCTATGTTTAAATATGTTTAGATACATGAATACCCAGCACTGTGTTACAACTGCCTACAGTATTCAGTACAGTAGCATGCTGTATAGGTTTGTAGCCTAGGAGCCATAGACTTTACCATGTAGTTCAGGTGTATAGTAGGTAGGCTACACCATCTCGGTTTGTACAAGTACACTCTATGATGTTTGCACAATGACAAAATCACCTAGTGATGCATTCCCCAGAACATATTCTTGTTATTAAGCAACACATACTATTGTATGTGTATATAAATATATACACTCACACAGATATATAAGAAGTAAATAGAATAAAATAAGATAGATATTATAAATACTTGGAGGTCATGCCACATGAGATTTCTTCCAATAAATGAGAATGAAATTGCCTCTGGCAGTTAAATTTTAAATCAACACATTACTAAGATATGCAGTCAGTCCCCTTAAAGAAAAAGTATGGCTCCCAGGCCGTGGTGTACGGGTCATGAAAAGACAGGATGCGTAATTGACCAAGGGCTCTAGCTTCCGTGCTCTGAAATCATTCACCATGTTGTATTGAGGCCAAGCTTCCCGTGGGCTGCTCCCAGCCATAACTGAGTGCAACCGGAACACTAAGGCATTTCTGCAAGACAGGGCATTTCTACAGCCCACTTTGCCACAAGTGACCCTTCTTGCCCCACATCCTGCCCCCAGTGCCTTGATGAACCTTCCTCCAACTGTAAATGTCTAAGATGCTTCCTCCTGCCCTTCCCCTTTCTCCTTCATTCAGGGTCAGGCTTGCATCATAGATCAAGGGCTATCCAAGCTTTCCTCAGCTCCTTCCTTTAATAAAATCCATGCATGTTTAATCCCATCTTGACACGTACTTCCTGGACTAACACACAGACCAAACTATAATTGTATGATTGATTAATACACTAATGTAGCTTAAAAATAAAACATGTTGCTCTCAGAAAGAGATTGGTCAGCTCTGGGAGTTGTGAAAAAGGATGACACACAAAGCTGAACCTGCTCAGCTCATGCCTCTCTGACAGAGGAGGCGACAGCAACGTACCAGCCCAAACACTATTCTTGTTTTTGCAATGGATATATCTGGTGCCATAAAATATTTAGTTCATCTAGTAACACACTTTGTTCTGAGTTCATGCTTTCCAGATGATGTTGAGTTGACTTTTTGACTTCCTCCTCGGCCTATCTCCAGGGAGCAATGTATTAGTTACATGGATGTAGCCCATGAGGGATTTCTTGGAAATTTGGAGAACTGCATTCTAGAGACTCAAAACTGTAACTGCTGAGTGGAGCATCTATGGGCAAGAGCAGAATCACTGAATACTTGAGGAGGGCTGCAGGATGGCCTGGTTTCTGTGGGAGTGATCTGGTAGGTTCTGCCGAGGAAAACTGGATGGTGTCTGGCATGTATTCAGCAAGTAATAAATGCTAGCAAGCACTTTTGTTATTGGATTATGGAAGGAATTGTCATCTAAAAGGAGAAACATTAAGTTTTCTTTAAAATATTATTATGTTAGTTTCCTAAGGCTGCCATACCAAAGTACCACAAACTAGATAACTTGAAGCAAAAGAAATCTATTCTCACTGTTTTGGAGGCTAGAAGTCTGAAAAGAAGATGTCAGCAAGGCTGGTGCCTTTCGGAGGCTCTGGGGGAGAATCTGTTCCATGTCTGTGTCCTGGCTTCTGGTGAACAAAGGCAGTGCTTGGTGTTCCTTGGCTTGTAGATGCATCACTCCAGTCTCTGCCTCCAGCTTCATGTGGCCTTCTGTTTGTGTATCTCTGTTTCTTCACATGGCTGTCTTCTCATAGAAACACTAGTCATATGGAATTAGGAGTCTACCTCACTCCACTATGACCTCATCTTAGCTTATTACATCTGCAAGGACCCTATTCCCACGTAAGGTCACATTCTGAGGTATTATGGGTTTGGATTTCAACATATTTTTGGCAGGACACACAATTCAACTCATATTGGACTTTATGACTCTATGAAATTACTCAAGAGAATAGCTTCATAATGCATAAGACATAAAAATTGGGTAATTCAAGACATTACAAACTTTATAGTTAATGTTTGTTCAAATTAACTTAAAGGAGGGGGTGGGTGTAAAAAAGAGGAGGAGGAGGGGCAACTTGTAGAAATGGAACCCAGAGAAGGAAGGGGCCCAAGAGAGCTCATAACTTATTTCTACAAAATAAAGAATTTCCTTGCTGTCTATGAGCACTTGGCCGCTTTACGTTGAGGACTGTGCTCTGAATTGTCTACTCATCTCACACCCCTGCCTAATTGTACACTCACATTTTGTCATACAGTCCATCTCCACACAGTTTCTTCTTTCATCTGGCCCCCCACAATCCCTCCAATCCTGCCTGGAGGCTAAAACAAATGAAATATATTTACTGTTCTGTACATTTAGATAATAAAAGAACACTGAGTCTCCACATTCAAATTTCCTTGCAATGTTAGATTGCTTGCTCTAGTTTAGCCTATTAACTATGGGCAAAATACATTGAATATGTTTTCTCTAGTTTGTGACATTAACTTTTGACTTTCAGCTAATCATTTAAATGTGTGCCACCAGAAAACACAGCTTCATAATTGTCTCCATGTTTACATTCCTCAGGGTTGAAGCATAGCAATTTGAAAGGATGCAGTTTAAGAATTAATATAGATAGACAAAAATGACAGAGAATTATAAAGAGGCCCCATGGTTTTGGGAGCTATTCCCTGGCAATCCCTTGTGTTTGATTTAACAAAAACAAAAAAAAGAAAGAAAGAAGGAAAAAAAGGAAAAAAAGCAAGGCAGATGTTGAGTGCTCTAGGCTATTCTGCATTTATGGAATTTTCCACTAGGTAATACGCATTCAGGTCACATACACAGTGAGATTTCCTGCAGTGACAGTACAGATAAAAAGGCTGTGCAACTTGGTGATAATTGTGCTCCATTTAAGCAAACCATCAACTGGTGCATTTTTACAGCAATTGTCTCAGAAGCATGAGAGATGCTTTTGTGTGCATGCTTTAAATACGGATTCATTGGCACCCAAAGAACAATAGGATGCATTATGAAATGCATCTTAATGAGAAATAAGCATTGGTAGGTCTTCTGAGTTCATGTTTCTATACCACTTTTAAGCCACTAATTAATTAATGGTATTTCTTTGGTCAAATTTAGAGGTAAATCTCTTCTCATTTTTATTTTATTTTATTTATTTATTTATTTATTTTGAGATTGAATTTCACTCTGTCACCCATGCTGGAGTGCAGTGGCAAAATCTCGGCTCACTGCAACCTCTGCCTCCCAGGTTCAAGCAATTCTCCTGCCTCTGCCTCCCAACCTCCCAAGTAGCTGGGATTACAGGCATGCACCACCACGCCCGGCTAATATTTTTGTATTTTTAGTAGAGACTGGGTTTCTTCATATTGGCCAGGTTGGTCTCGAACTCCTGACCTTGTGATTTGCCTGCTTCAGCCTCCCAAAGTGCTGGAATTACAGGTGTGAGCCACCGCATCCAGCCCCTCTTCCCATTTTCTAGGAGTTGCTTTCCCAGAGCCTGATAACATAATTTAAATATCCATTATTTCTATCAACTATTATTGGGTTAGTACAGAAGGTTTAGCATCTCCAACCCATTGAAGGAGAAGACGAGAAGGAAAAGGAATATTAAAGCAATCCATTTTTATTTTTTAGTTCAGTTTATACTCTAGAGTCAAGATGAATGATTGTGTACTGTCCATTAATATCTGTGCTTACCACTCCTAGTTGCTAAGCATCAATGTCATCTAACCTTTTGTGGAATATCTGTTGGATTTTTAAGTCTTTCTAGAAGATAATTTCCTTTGTTTGCAATGTTGTGCTCATAGAAGTATTGTTTTTCAACCCACTGCATATCAGCAAATCTGCCTCGGGGCTGCATGAACATATGGGTACTGGCACAAATATGCCTGAACTGATGCAACAGGAAGTCAGCCACTGCAGGGAAAGGATGAACATAACACTGAAGCTATCAAGCATATTAAAAGTTTCTTGCAATAAACAAGATAAAAAATGTCCAACACAATTACATCCAAAGAGACTAGTGACAAGCCAGACTACTTCCTGAAAACATGCCTTTGCAAATAAAATTGATACTAAAATTTTATGCAAATTCTCAAAGCAGTTTTTTCTAATTCTGTGAAGAAAATCATTGGTAGCTTAATGGGGATGGCATTCGATCTATAAATTACCTTGGGCAGTACGGCCATTTTCACAATATTGATTCTTCCTATCCATGAGCATGGTATGTTCTTCCATTTGTTTGTGTCTTCTTCTATTTCACTGAGCAGTGGTTTGTAGTTCTCCTTGAAGAAGTCCTTTACATCCCTTGTAAGTTGGATTCCTAGGTATTTTATTCTCTTTGAAGCCATTGTGAATGGGAGTTCATTCATGATTTGGCTCTCTGTTTGTCTGTTACTGGTGTATAAGAATGCTTGTGATTTTTGCACGTTTATTTTGTATCCTGAGACTTTGCTGAAGTTGTTTGTCAGCTTAAGGAGATTTTGGGCTGAGACAATGGGGTTTTCTAAATATACAATCATGTCATCTGCAAACAGAGACAATTTGACTTCTTCTTTTCCTAACTGAATACCCTTGATTTCTTTCTCTTGCCTGATTGCCCTAGCCAGAACTTCCAACACTATGTTGAATAGGAGTGGTGAGAGAGGGCATCCCTGTCTTGTGCCAGTTTTCAAAGGGAATGCTTCCAGTTTTTGCCCATTCAGTATGATATTGGCTGTGGGTTTGTCATAAATAGCTCTAATTATTTTGAGATATGTTCCATCAATACCGAATTTATTGAGAATTTTTAGCATGAAGGGCTGTTGAATTTTGTCAAAGGCCTTTTCTGCATCTGTTGAGATAATCATGTGGTTTTTGTCTTTGGTTCTGTTTACATGCTGGATTACATTTATTGATTTGTGTATGTTGAACCAGCCTTGCATCCCAGGGATGAAGCCCACTTGATCATGGTGGATAAGCTTTTTGATGTACTGCTGGATTTGGTTTGCCAGTATTTTATTGAGGATTTTTGCATCCATGTTCATCAGGGATATTGGCCTAAATTCTCTTTTTTTGTTGTATCTCTGCCAGGCTTTGGTATCAGGATGATATTGGCCTCGTAAAATGAGTTAGGGAGGATTCCCTCTTTTTCTATTGATTGGAATAGTTTCAGAAGGAATGACACCAACTCCTCCTTGTACCTCTGGTAGAATTCGGCTGTGAATTCGTCTGGTCCTGGACGTTTTTGTTTGGTAGGCCATTAATTATTGCCTCAATTTCAGAGCCTGCTATTGGTCTATTCAGGGATTCAACTTCTTCCTGGTTTAATCTTGGGAGAGTGTAAGTATCCAGGAAATTATCCATTTATTCTAGGTTTTCTAGTTTATTTGCATAGAGGTGTTTATAGTATTCTCTGATGGTAGTTTGTATTTCTGTGGGGTCGGTGGTGATATTCCCTTTATCATGTTTTATTGTATTTATTTCATTCTTCTCTCTTTTCTTCTATATTAGTCTTGCTAGTGGTCTATCAATTTTGTTGATCTTTTCAAAAAACGAGTGCCTGGATTCATTGATTTTTTTGGAGGGTTTTTTGTGTCTCTCCTTCAGTTCTGCTCTGATCTTAGTTATTTCTTGCCTTCTGATCGCTTTTGAATGTGTTTGCTCTTGCTTCTCTAGTTCCTTTAATTGTGATGTTAGAGTGTCAATTTTAGATCTTTCCAGCTTTCTCTTGTGGGCATTTACTGCTATAAATTTCCCTCTACACACTGCTTTAAATGTGTCCCAGAGATTCTGGTATGTTGTATCTTTGTTCTCATTGGTTTCAAAGAACATCTTTATTTCTGCCTTCATTTCGTATGTACCCAGTAGTCATTCAGGAGCAGGTTGTTCAGTTTCCATGTAGTTGAGCAGTTTTGATTGAGTTTCTTAGTCCCGAGTTCTAGTTTGATTGCACTGTGGTCTGAGAGACAGTTTGTTATAATTTCTGTTCTTTTGCATTTGCTGAGGAGTGCTTTACTTCCAACTATGTGGTCAATTTTGGAATAAGTGCGATGTGGTGCTGAGAAGAATGTATGTTCTCTTGATTTGGGGTGGAGAGTTCTGTAAATGTCTATTAGGTCCGCTTGGTGCAGAGTTGAGTTCAATTCCTGGATATCCTTGTTAACTTTCTGTCTCGTTGATCTGTCTAATGTTGACAGTGGGGTGTTGAAGTCTCCCATTATTATTATATGGGAGTCTAAGACTCTTTGTAAGTCTCTAAGGACATGCTTTGTGAATCCGGGTGCTCCTGTATTGGTTGCATATATATTTAGGATAGTTAGCTCTTCCTGATGAATTGATCCCTTTACCATTATGTAATGGACTTCTTTGTCTCTTTTGATCTTTGATGGTTTATAGTTTGTTTTATCAGAGACTAGGATTGCTACCTCTGCTTCTTTTTGTTTTCCATTTGCTTGGTAGATCTTCCTCCATCCCTTTATTTTGAGCCTATGTGTGTCTCCGCATGTGAGATGGGTCTCCTGAATACAGCAAACTGGTGAGTCTTGACTCTATCCAATTTGCCAGTCTGTGTCTTTTAATTGGACCATTTAGTCCATTTACATTTAAGGTTAATATTGTTATGTGTGAACTTGATCCTGTCATCATGATATTAGCTGGTTATTTTGCTTGTTAATTGATGCAGTTTCTTTCTAGTATCGACGGACTTTACATTTTGGCATGTTTTTACAATGGCTGGTACCTGTTGTTCCTTTCCATGTTTAGTGCTTCCTTCAGGATCTCTTGTAGGGCAGGCCTGGTGGTGACAAAATCTCTCAGCATTTGCTTGTCTGTAAAGGATTTTATTTCTCCTTCACTTATGGAACTTAGTTTGGCTGGATATGAAATTCTGGGTTGAAAATTCTTTTCTTTAAGAATGTTGAATATTGGCCCCCACTCTCTTCTGGCTTGGAGAGTTTCTGCTGCGAGATCTGCTGTTAGTCTGATGGGCTTCCTTTTGTGGGTAACCTGACCTTTCTCTCTGGCTGCCCTTAACATTTTTTCCTTCATTTCAACTTTGGTGAATCTGACAATTATGTGTCTTGGAGTTGCTCTTCTCGAGGAGTATCTTTGTGGTGTTCTCTGTATTTCCTGAATTTGAATGTTGGCCTGCCTTACTAGGTTGGGGATGTTCTCCTGGATGATATCCCGCAGAGTGTTTTCCAACTTGGTTTCATTTTCCCCGTCACTTTCAGGCACACCAATCAGACGTAGATTTGGTCTTTTCACATAGTCCCATATTTCTTGGAGGCTTTGTTCATTTGTTTGTATTCTTTTTCTCTACACTTCTCTTCTTGCTTCATTTCATTCATTTGATCTTCCATCTCTGATACTCTTTCTTCCAGTTGATCGAGTCAGTTACTGAAGCTTGTGCATTTGTCACGTAGTTCTTGTGTTATGGTTTTCATCTCTATCAGTTCTTTTAAGGACTTCTCTACATAGGTTATTCTAGTTAGCCATTCGTCAAATCTTTTTCAAGATTTTTAGTTTCTTTGTGCTGGTTGCAAAGTTCCTCCTTTAGCTCTGAGAAGTTTGATCAACTGAAGCCTTCTTCTCTCAGCTCATCAAAGTCATTCTTTGTCCAGCTTTGTTCCATCGCTGGCAATGAGCTGTGTTCCTTTGGAGGGGGAGATGCACTCTGATTTTTTGAATTTCCAGCTTTTCTGCACTGCTTTTTCCCCATCTTTGTGGTTTTATCTACCTTTGGTCTTTGATGATGGTGACATACTGATGGGGTTTTGGTGTGGGTATCCTTTGTGTTTGTTAGTTTTCCTTCTAACAGTCAGGACCCTCAGCTGCAGGTCTGTTGGAGTTTGCTTGAGGTCCACTCCAGACCCTGTTTGCCTGGGTATCAGCAGCGGAGGCTGCAGAAGATAGAATATGCTGAACAGCGAGTGTTGCTATCTGATTCTTGCTCTGGAAGCTTCGTCTCAGGGGTGTTTCCTGCCATGTGAGGTGTGAGGTGTCGGTCTGCACCTAGTCGGGGGTGACTCCCAATTAGGCTACTTGAGCAGGCAGTCTGT
Source organism: Papio anubis (assembly GCF_008728515.1). Taxonomy (NCBI): domain Eukaryota; kingdom Metazoa; phylum Chordata; class Mammalia; order Primates; family Cercopithecidae; genus Papio; species Papio anubis. The sequence goes on from NC_044984.1 coordinate 41,839,332, forward strand.
CCATTCTCAGATCTCAAACTCTGTGCTGGGAGATCCACTGCTCTCTTCAAAGCTGTCAAACAGGGACATTTACCTCTGCCGAGGTTTCTGCTGCTTTTTATTTAGCTATGCCATGTCCCCAGAGGTGGAGTCTACAGAGGCAAGTAGGTCTCCTTGAGCTGTGGTGGGTTCCGCCCAATTCGAGCTTCCCAGCAGCTTTGTTTACCTACTTAAACCTCAGCAATGGGGGCACCCCTCCCCCAGCCTCGCTGCCGCCTTGCAGTTAGATCTCAGACTGCTGTGCTAGCAATGAAGGAGGCTCCATGGGTGTGGGACCCTCCGGGCCAGGTGTGGGATATAATCTCCTGTTGTGCCATTTGCTAAGACCCTTGGTAAAGCGCAGTATTAGGGTGGGAGTTACCCGATTTTCCAGGTGTTGTGTGTCTCAATTTCCTTTGGCTAGGAAAAGGAATTCCCTTCCCCCTTGTGCTTCCCAGGTGAGGCGATGCCTCACCCTGCTTCAGGTCTCGCTGGTTGGACTGCACCCATGGACCAGCACCAACTGTCTGACATGCCCCAGTGAGATGAACCTGGTACCTCAGTTGAAAATGCAAAAATCACCCATCTGCGTCACTCATGCTGGGAGCTGGAGGCTGGAGCTGTTCCTATTCGGGCATCTTCTGCTTTATTCTTACAAGACAGAACTTCCTAGGGTATGACTGCTTAGTTTGTTTGATCTGAAATTATGGATTTCAATAATTTGGAGATGAGACCTTAGTATTTCCAAATGTATGCAAATATTGCTTTCATAATGCACTGGATGGGTCTGAAATAGGAATAGCACTGAGCAGTCACAGGAGGATGGAAAACCCCACACAGCAACTAAAACAAGAACTAGGCAAAGAAACCACGGGCTAATGGAAAACTCAAAAGAAGGGACAACAAATGGCCAAAATCCTGGTCTGGTTGACATATCTATAACTCTTCCTGGCAAACCTGAAAAAGGGAGAAAGGGTGTGGTAATGAGAGTCCCCGAAATCTTCTCCTTTTCCAGAATGATTATTCCACCCCCTAATTAAAGAAACACCCATAAAATTAAAAACTCGAACCTAATTGTGTGTGATTTATTCTCACCAACAGGCCTACACTTTTCTTTCAACTGTGTACTTTCATTTTTAAAATCAAAGCTTTTTGCCTTTCACATCATTCTGACTCATTCCCAAATTCTTTTGAACCAGGACGGTGGTTGAGGCTGGGGTCTTAATGGCATGCGAAGACCCTCTGAGCCCTCTGGCAACAGGCAACAGGACTTCTTAGTTATGTTTACTGGCTTGATTAGAATCATATTGCCTTGCACAGTGATAAGCACCTAAACTGATAATAGCTTCAAGAAAACATGAAAGCATTGATTAACAAAAAAAAAAGATAATTAGGTGTTAAGGATCCCAAAAATACTCTGCTTTGATTTAATGTATATTGACTATAAAATATGTTTTGAGGCAAGTTTTACCTGTGTATTCAACAGTATTCCTGTTTGGTGTGACATGAAAAGACAAGCATTTTAGAAGATTTTTTTGTGTGTATCTTCATGAAACTTCTTTGGAAACAACACATGGGAAGTGAAAAAGAGAAATTTCACAGGTACCCTTTGCAATCCTTACTTAGGCCACAAACAAAGAGGATCCTGATAATTTAAACATTTGGTTAAATTGTTTCTAATTCCTGTGGTCTGGGAACAAATCCCCAACCTAGCTTCAGTTACCCTCCTCCACCCCACTCCATTGACAAAAAGAGGGAAGAGGGAAACGGGGTAGGGGGAAGAATGTGGAAGGAGAGGGAGGTGCAGAAAATTTTGTTTAATTGGGATTGTAAAAACCAGCAGATGACTAAATATCTCCCTGAGGTTTTTACTGTAGATCACAGAAAAGAATGTGGAGAAACTATTTTCATGACTTCCACTTCCTGGTAGGATTTGCCTCAGTGGTAGGCCTACCAACAGTGGCCATGGGTCCTGGACACAGGATACATGTGCTGTCTGGCACACTGGTCTGTCGTCATTTCCTATCTTTTTTAGGATCTGATGCTATTTTAAGTGTGCCTCTTGACTGTGGGTATCACAGACACGTTTCTCTGCTGTTTCTCTGCTGTCCTATCGCAGAAATGGTCTACTTTTTGACCACACATGTTGCAGGCAGTCCATGGGGGTGAGACAGGGATGGTCCTCAAACCCTGGAAATAAGGAAAGTGAGATTGCTCTTTGAGAATTAAGCTAAGAAATAAGTCCAGCATAATTTGGAGTAAAGACAGATATTTAAAGTCACATTAAGATTGCAAGCAAACTTGAATTGTGTGTGTCCAAGCCATGCAACAAGAAATGGATTTACCCAGGCTCCCTGGCCAGCATATTCCTATTATAGTCATGGATACATCAGACTGTCAGAGTTGACATTTGCTGCATGTTATCTTCACATAACCAACTCTCCTGGTTCCCCAAAGTAAATGTCTCACATAGTTTGCACTGGTCAGACTGACCTAAATGTGAGATCTCCTTGACAGTCACATTTCCCTTTAAAATCTAATACATTGGCATTCTGTGTTTCTACCTCATGGTAAGTTTTGTTAAATAAAGGTCTCATCTCTAAGTCCAAAGAAAGTTGGGTTACAAAGAGTTTCAGAGCTGCTATCATCCACATCATGCTGGTGTCTCCCAAAATTTATATATTGGAACCAAACCTCCAATGGGATAGTATTGAGAGATGGGGCTTTGGGGAGATTATTAGATTATGAGGACAGAGCCCTCATGTGTGTGATTGGTGCATTTAAGAAAAGAGGCCCCAGAAAGCTAGCTAGCCCCTTCTACCATGGGAGGATGCAGCAAGAAGGCATCATCTGTGAATGAGAAAGTGGGCCCTCACCAGACACTGAATCTGCTGGCACCTTGATCTTGGACTTTCCAGCCTCCAGAACTATGAGAAATAAATGTTGTTTATAAGCTACTCGGTTAATAATTTGTTATAGTAGCCCAAATGAACTAAGATGAGAGCTTACAAGGCTAAGATCATCCCCTTGGAAAGCAGTGGATTGGCTCACTGAGAAAAACATCTCTTCGTGAGGACCTCTCTGGATGGCCAGCCAGCCCTCTACAGGCCCTACCCTATCTGTCACCCCACAACACACCTGCTTCACTGCCTCTCAACTAGCCTCAGGAGAGGATGACATTGCTACCATTTGTTTTTTCTGAAGAAATTCTTCAAACACTTCATTTGGCAGTTATTCCTATTCCAGTAAGACATTGTGAGGCCCAGCTTCACAGACGGATGATGGCCCCATCCTACAATGGAAGACAGGATGTGCTTGTATCTTAATTGGAGAGGAAAAAGTAATCTGTCAACCCATTGGAAAATCCGTCACTGTGGGGATTTACAGGAATAAATGACCATAACACTTCTTCCTGGCAGCTTTGTGCACATGGATAATAAGTAAACCCTTGTTCCTTTATAGAATGGTTTATTTCAAAGAATTCATGAACCTCAAGATTTTCTATTTAACCCCGAGGCTTTCTTGGCTTATCCAATTCCATAGCTGTCACACCATGTTCATCTTTAGAGCCAAGAAATTCAACTACGCAGTGCCCTTGTTCTCAAGAAAGAATTGTGACGGGAACCTTTGTGAATTGTCTTTATTTCATTAGAATTTGTCACCCCAATTTAACTTTTTGCTTGTGACCAGAAAATGTTTTGAATTGTTAAATGCTCAAGTTAATGTCAAATTTTCAAATGTGAAGTCAACATAAGGTTCATACCACTTGGTAACTTATGTTAATATTGTCTTAGTAAGACAAATAACTTAAAATAGTAGTATGCTTATTTGACATAAAAGTATATTTTTAAAATGAAGAGGCCTAGGGGTGCATGTCATCTGAAGCACAGCACCTATGTGGATCACACTCAATGATTTCAAAATTTGGAGATGCTCCTGATCTATCAATCATTAACTGTTGACCTTTGAGCAGCTGAGAAGACTGTGTTATATAACAGATGCCCCTGACTACTAAAATGATTAATTTGGGGGTGGTAGATGGGGACATTTTAAAAAATATTAAATCTATTAAATTCAGATAAAATTACTTTGTAACATTTCAAGGTCTAGTATCTCATACACCAACTAAATATAAGCAAACTCATTTAATAAACAGAGAAAAGACATGCACTGTTACTAAACCAATGAAACACAAGCAGCTCTTTTGCTCATTTCCTGTGTGTCCAGAACTGTGGGAGACACGGGATCTTCAAGCATTTTACAGAAAAAGGGCTCATGGAACAGAAGGACAACCAGGGCCGGGGTACTGCTGGCAGTAAAGACAGTGGTAACCTGCCCACCATGGCAATTTATATTTCTGTGTGTTTCATTCCTTTACACATGAGGAATGTCCTGAAGAGCAGGACTTATATTCTTTTATGTTTTAAACACCTTCACCTCTGCCCCACCTCAACTCTTCATTAGCTCTCAGCACCGTGATTGGCATGAATAAATAGAGGAATAAAAGAGAAAAGGGATGACTGAGAGACTGAAAACTATGACACTTCCACTTCTTCCTATAGAACAAATACTAGAAATAAGTCCTCAGGGATAAAAGTCTTGTCTTACTTTTTTCCTCCAAAGAGTGGCTGACTAATCAGTGATTTTTAAGTTCTTGGAAGTCACAATTCAATGACTTCTGCATTGCTCAGCTTAGGTTCCTTTTCTCCCCTGTTCCCCCTCCCTTCTCGTCTCCTTGTGCCTAAGGAGTCACCGGGTTAATTCCTTTGATGGAATGGGCTGATCCATTCAAACAACTGGTTGACATTGCTTATAAAAATAGCCAAACTGGGCATGTTGGCAAAGGCTAGATTTCAAGGAAGATGAGTAGTGGTCTGAGTCAGCAGCTTGTGAAATTCAAGCAGGCAGTCAGAGTGACAAAAAGGAAAAAGAATTCATGGTGACCAAAATGTCCTCAGATAACACATCAACACACTGAGGAAAGAAGACAGAAATAAATAAGTAGGTGGGAACATGTGCTAGTCGATTTTTAAAGAAAACAACTTCATCTGACATTACATTTGAAAAGATTATGTTGACCTGTACATGCTTAAACATAAAAATAACAATTAATGTAATGACTCTTAAATATGAGAAGTAGCATGGCAATAGAGCAGTATACATTGTCCTAAAAAAATTACTATTCCCAGAATCTGATTTTGTATTAATAAACCTCACAGGTCTTTGGGAAAGTCTGTAGTTGGATCAATGCATGGATTCAATTCTAAAGCTAGAAAGAAAGATTTTATTTTCTCTTGAGTTTCTGTCTAGCCAGCAGGTTTTAATTCTTGTGTAATAATGGTTCATTTTCCTTCATCTATTGAATAACCATTTTGTTTAAAGGCCAGAATATTGTAACTCCAAGAAATAAAAAGAGATCGATTTTGTTGAATACTATTTATTTATTTATTGCACATTTTGCACATTTTCTTGAGTATGCGTAAGTGATCAAGTAATCCTACATACTGGTGGCTGCCTTGTGAATATCTCTGTCAAAAAGTGTGGGAGGCAAAAGGACAAAAATTAAAACAAGACTTGAAAAAGTGGCCAGTGTATAAGTGGTGTATTCATTACCAAGAGTGGCCAAAATATGTTTGCCTATTTATACCAAAGGCTCTTCAGATTTACCGATTAGCTTCAATAATTAATTGATTGAGGGGTGATGTTAATGCTTTTTAAAAAGCACTTTTTAATATTTGTAGTCATTAAATACTTGTAGTCAATACCTGTAGAGTACGTCTGCAAGGAGACTTATTTCATCTAGGCAGGAAGAAGTAGGAGTGCGGAGAACTTGCCTTAATTTCTTTACTATCAGGAATGGATAACCAGTTTACCAAGAACGTTACTGTCTCAAGGCACCCCTTCTCCTAAGCAGCGCATGTCTCATAGAATATTTCAAGGTTCACAGCGCAGTTGTCATCTACCTTAGCGGCAATCTGTGAGGTTTCATGGAGGAGGAAAGGAAAGCACCCAGATCTCAAGTGCCTCTCCCAGGAGATCATGGAGTCAGCCAGAGGTTGACACTGCATTTAAGTCCAAGTCTCCTTCAGACCCCAAGCCCTCTCCACTGTACCTCTTGGCTGATCCCAAGCAGATAGCTCTCATTTCTCAACAAACAGAAATAAGGCAATGCGCAATCTTGGAATACAAATGAAGTATTTCTCCTAAGGCTTACAGCCATCTATTATAGGCAACTTATTGAGTAAACCTTTTAAGATCAAAAAAAGATTCTTAAAATTGCTAGTCATTATTCACAAACATACAACAAAGCCTTTCAGTTTTATAAATTTACATGGAGAAATAAAATTCATCCCAGATTAACTTTAAAATTATTCATATATATATATATATGAAAACATCCTCAAGGCTGGTTTTTGAAAAAGAAGGACACAAATATATGTCAAATAAAATAAAATTTGAAAAGACAAGGGTAAGGAAAAAGGTCGTTAGATCCTTTGAAATTAACTGGAGAAATGATGGCAGGTATATGGGGAACCAGAAGGACACAATGATATCGAATTTCTCTTTATGGATCACAGGCTTTTACTAGTGTAGTCTTATAAATAATTAAAAATATTTTTGTTTTCTTCAAAGAAGAAGAAAGCAAAGTAGTATCAGGTTCTTACCTAGAGGGGACACACACACATATACACGCACACACACAACACACTCCTACTCATAGATCCAACTGAGAATTTGGGAAACAGAGCACCCCATTAGGTAACTGTCTTTAAAAGTCAATTCAGGGCCGGGCGCTGTGGCTCACGCCTGTAATCCCAGCACTTTGGGAGGCCGAGGCAAGCAGATCACGAGGTGAGGAGATCGAGACCGTCCTGGCTAACACAGTGAAACCCCTTCTCTACTAAAAATAATAATAATTTTTTAAAAATTAGCTGGGTGTGGTGGCAGGAGTCTGTAGTCCCAGCTACTTGGGAGGCTGAGGCAGGAGAATGGCATGAACCCGGGAGGCAGAGCTTGCAGTGAGCCAAGATTACGCCACTGCACTCCAGCCTGGGCAACAGAGCAAGACTCCATCTCAAAAAAAAAAAAGTCAATTGAATGGGTGTACCTTAAAGCCTTTTCCCTCCAAAGATCTCTGTGATAGTGTTTGAAATCCCTCTAAAGAGCCCTGTGACAGCATTTTAGAAACCCTACTACCTACAAAGTAGACGTTTGTTTCATATTTCTTGGATAAATGATTGATACAGGATTGATTCAAGACAGGAGATAAAAGATCCTGGAAGGCCAGATAGATGACTATCACAACAGTCCAGCAAGAGGTAATGATGACTTATTTGGGGCAGTGGAAAGAAAAGGGCAGAACCAGGACCACTGCACAGGTAGAACTGACCTCCTTATTGAATAGTCAGCAGCTTCTCACAACCTAGAGAACTATTGAAGGCTCTCCATTCACTTCCTTTATCTACTTCTGGGCCCACACTCATTTTCCATGCAAACATTAGTTCCCTCCTAATCATCCAGGAAGTAAAACCTGAAATATCTAAATAATTAAAATCAATTATACTCTGATAACATTGGAGGCAGCTGCTATACTCTTCATAATATATTTTACAGATTAAATATTCTTTTCATATAGTCAGGTTTGTATAGATGAGTTACTATTTTAAAAGACATTTGTCTTCAGGAAACAAAAAGAAAAGAAATATCAGACTATCCCCTACATGAATTCTGAAGGTACATGAATTTGCCCATTACATTTGCTACTTTGAGACATTAGAAGACTTCTCAAGAAGTCCAAGCCTTTCTGTTGAGACTGGTTCTTAGATGGAAAAATCTGATCTCTCAAAAAGATGAAGTTCTCCTAAAAATAGTGTGTCAGTTCTCTGTGAACTTGGGAAAAGTTGTGAAAAAATCCCTTTGCTCCCTCTGTAGACCTCCCATATACAAAATTTATGAGTGTCGGCTGGGATTTGTCCCCAGAGACTGCATGGGCTTCATTTCTTGATAGTATGGACAACTTTTGGTAGAGGAGGTAGAGGATAAAAGAAAATAAGAGATCACCTGCAATCTTAGTGCAGACTCTAAGGAGTTCAGAGAAAGTGGAAGAAATTGCAACAAGTGTTAGCTCAGTTCAGTAACCAAATTCAATTCAATTCAACTCAATTCAATTCAATTCAGCCTGATTGTTTATTGATGAGTCTTACAATAATTCTTACATTAAATTGTTGTCATAAAATTTATGAAACTTCTGCTCTGTGCATTTGACTTGTTTTATTCAGCATTTCTTCTTTTCATGCAGTCCTAAGCGGTAAGGTGGCTTTCTTCCATTCTCATGAGAATTAGCACAAATAACTCTCATCCTTGTTCCCTGTTATCTCTTATGCATGCTTACTAGCAGCTGGTAAGAGCTGCTAAGAAAAAAAATGCCATTCTAGAGATATAATTTGGAATCAAGCAGAAGTATCTGCCAGAGAACTAATCACATGTTTGGAGTCAAGTATTGAAGTGTGAAGAAAGCGAAAGACAGTCAAGGCTACACATGAATGTTTTTAAAGTAAGGCTCGTGTGCAGCAGCTGAAGAAGCATGTCCGTGTTCCTTGCACTCATGTGATGTGATACTTATGTGACTCATTTCAAAGTCAAAACTGACATTGTCAATACTCTGCTTTTTTTTTTTTTTTTTTTGAAGGCTCTCACTCTGTCACCCATGCTGAAGTGCAGTGGCATGATCATAGCTCACTGTGGCCTTGAACTCCTGGGCTCAAGCGATCCTCCTACCTGAGCCTCTCGAGTAGGTAGGATTAGAGGTGCACACCACCATCCCTGGCTAATTTTTTTTGTTTGTTTGTAGAGACGGGGGTCTCACTTGGTTGCCCAGGCTGGTCTCAAGCTTCTTGCTTCAAGCGATCCTCCCACCTCAGCATGTGGAAAGGAAATATCTGAAATATGCTGGAGTGTAGTACCTGCATAGGTCATACCGGGTCAAAGATTACAAACAATTCCTCTTAAGGGCACTAAGAGGAATTGGTGCCTTTGAGGTCAACGTGCATTCCAAGTTCTAGAAATAGAGTTTCAACAAGTTCTGCCAGATGCCTTATCCTGGCAGCTTTCCTCTTATTATTCCCCTTGACTGCCAAAGAGCAACTCCCCCATTGCCATGCACAGGTCCGTGGCTGGTGCAATCAACGAATTAATCAAATAGGCAACAATTGACTTTAAGAACTGGCTCCATAGTGTAGGCTTCTCTGGGGATTGCATTCAGCCAGACCTCCCAAGGGCACATTGAGAAGGATTTGTACTAGGATACATTATTGTTCTCAGCTCCCAGTCATTTCTTTGTGAAAATTACATGGATTATTTTTGACAAGGGAATGTGAATTTGAGGTATTCTGTGGGAAATTTCATATCTGCACTCCTCAAGATTGAAATGATTAAGATCCATATGTAACAAACTTTTTCCACAATGTGAAGCAATGGAGTCAAGGATGGTGACATCTAGCGCTGTGCCACCACTTCCCCACTTGAATCCACGGTGGCTGCTATTTATCTATCATGAAGTTACCACCAAGCCCAGCGACCACACTTTCTCAGTCCAACATTCCAGGAATTCTCTTGGCATTAGGATGTGACATGAAACTTCTTTGCCCTGATTAGGGAGCTCTGGTTCAGAGCTGCCCCAGAAGAATTATCCGAAGAAAGTTGTTTTTAGGGCGGGATTCCTCAGCTGACCCCTGGCTTGCCCTGGAGAGCAAACTAAGCCTTGAAGTGGTTCAGAAACTAACCAGCCTTCAGGAAATGTCAGGACAAGCAATGATGACTGTCCTGGTCCCTATCCTAGTTTGTATTAATCATGAACCTGGATTTATTTCCAGAAAAGAAAAATGCCAACCTTACCTCTATTCAGATTTCCCTGTCACATTTTAGACTGTTCTATAATATTATAAGTCTGTAATTTTTGTTTTAGTGGAAAAGATAACTTTGTGATGAGTACTATTCTTCATTAATTCAGTGAAAATTACTTTAGGAAGTTTCCTGTTCTCTAAAACTAATCAGATTCATGGAAGCAGAAGTGATAGAAGAAGAAATCACGTGTATAAAGTAGTTCAGTAGAGGTAACAGCATTCATTCAACACATACTTCTTAAGCGCCAGGCATTGTTCTAGCTGCAGGTCAACAGAGAAGAATAACACATGAGTCCTGCTTTTTCTGAGGGTGACATAACCACTAGCTATACCTGTGTAACCTCTGTGCAGTATGGATGATAGCACAACATTATACAAACCAGATGATAATGAGGCCACAATGAAGGAAGTGCCCGACTCCAGGAGTTCAGAGGCGTTCCTTAGTGGAGACAAAGCTGTTTAACATACATTATTGTCTTGTGTTACCCATTCTCAAACAACTCAGATACCCAACCTGTGCATAAAAAAACGGAAGGCTTTTAAAGTTTGGGTTCTATAAAAGCTAATAGCTGAAGAGTATAGAGGAAAGTTACGTGGAGTGTACTTCCTCATGGCACTCGTTGTGATTCTGGTTTAATGTCACACTGAACCCTCTTGAAAACCTCCAGACTGAGTTTGTTTTTCAGTTTTGGTTTGTTCTTTGAGCATTCGCTGTATTCTCCCTCAAGTATCATGTACTCAGATCATGATATGGCCTGGTCCAAATGTGAGGGTGCCACTGTTTTTTTTAAATGACTGAAGCATTACTAGGAGCCTCTGGAGAATAAGTCAGAGAGCTGTCTTTGTTGGCCTTTACGCTTGGAGTGGTTTGGCTTCTCATGATTGCAAGCTAACGAAACTATTCAGGATAAGCTTTGGCAGCCAAATCTGGAATGCTTCAGGATCCATTGAGATGATTTTCGCAGAGCTCCCACTAGTGCAGCCAGAGGGAGGATCCTGATTTAGTAGTTTCTACCTCAAGTAAGGACACAAGACCCCGTTCAGGTATCCAATGTGGCAATGCAGTCAGTTTATGTGTGAAGTGAGTGCTGGCAGGTGCTCAGGCATGAAGCCCAGCTACTGAGGGAGGGATTCCACTGCTATGCAGCCCAGGCTGCCCCCACAGCCAAGGACAGCCAGCAGGTTAAAATTTTGAGGCTTTTTACAATGACAGATTTTTGAATCACTTCTTTTTTTGTCTCTTAAAACAAAGAATCAAGTTGAGGGGCTTTTTGCTCATTGCCACAGCCTTGAGAAACACCTGTTGCCTGATTATTATTTTTATTTTGGGGCTTCTCTTTGCTCAGAATTATCTAGCCCTGCAGGTGGATTTGATGATCTTTACTCCAGGGTTGAAAGGAGACTAGTATTTGTGCCTTATCATTTGTTAAAGCCCACCTAATATGGGAGCCAATCAGTAGCCACTCAATATCCTGGAAAAAAAGCCTTGTAATTAGAGTCTGAAGACCTGGATCTAAGCCCTAAGCTCTACCAAGTATTAGCTGTGTGCCTTAAGGTAAGTGATCAAACCTCTCTGAAACTCAGTTTCCTCATATGTCGAAATGGTCCTTGGCTATATGAACAGATAGATTGCCCCAAACCAGCAGCAGTTTTAAGAGAGATATTTTTGCTATCAGGCTAATAATAAATGGAACATGAGCAGCTGCTTTAAGCCCTCATTTTCATTTTTGGAAGAGAAGTGGTCCAAACTTTAATTGCTTTTCCAACAGGTATAATACAACAGCTTATCTCCCTTAATTATTAAAGAAAATATTTTGCAACTAACTTTCCTGGAGGGGTTGGTAAAAATCATGTGATATGACATGATAAATCTCATAGGAGCATCCTTGATTTATTTGGTCACTGTGACAGACATTAACTAGATGCTGAGGACACTGGCACCGTCTTCAAAGACTTTATATCCTTGAGAGGGAGAGAGGCAACTACATATAAAACTGCAATTAAATATAATAAAACTGTGATAGACTCTAGGGTGCCTAGAGGCAAACAGATAATACATACCTCCTGTTGAATGTTCACGATCCCACCTCAGAAGTAGCCTTGCAAAAAATTGAACTTGAATTTCACAAGCCAGGAGTAGTGGCTCGTGCCTATAATCCCAGCTACTCAGGAGGCTGGTCTCTTGAGGCCAGAAGTTCAAGACCACCTTGAGCAACAGAGCAAGACTTCCTCTCCCTGTCCACTCTCCAAAATAACTTAAAAAGTCAGCTAGGCATTAATCCACTCCAGCCTGGAGTGAAATACTGCCTCTAAAGAAAAAAAAAAGTAAGAACAAGTAACTGGGGCCCCACAAATTTGGATGAAGAGGAAAACAGCTATGAGATTTAAATATAAAAATAAGCCACAATCACACAGCTATGTAGTGAAGAAGGAGTATTTTAATAATCTTTGGATAACTGTTGAGTATCCTTCTTTGACACTACAACAAAATTTAAGTGACTTTCTTAAAGATTAGTTCTAATGTGGGATATGAAGCCATACGAATGAATATTTTACACACTTTAAAATGCGTTGGTTATCTTTAGTTTCTAAAATTTGTGTACTCTTATGGATACTTTTTAAAATTTGTATACAATTATGGGTACAAGTATAATTTTGTTATATATTGCATAGTGATGAAGTCAAGGCATCTAGTGTACCCATCACTGAAGTAATGTACATGGTACCCATTAAGTAATTTCTCATCATCCACCTCCCTCGCACGCCCTTCACCCTTCAGACCCTCCACTGTCTGACATTCCACTCTCTACTTCCAAGTGTACACATTATTTATCTTGTAAGTCAGAATATGTGGTACTTGTCTTTCGGTGTCTTAGTTGCTTCACTTAAGTAAATGGCCTCTGGTTCCATCCACATTGCTGCGAAAGACATGATTTCATTCTTTTTATGGCTGCATAGCATATGATTGTGTTTATATACCACATTTTCTTTATCCAATAGTCTATTGGTGGACACTTAAGTTGATTCTATATCTTTGCTATTGTGAATATTACCACAATAAATATACAAGTGCAGGTGCCTTTTTAATATACGATTTTTTTTCCTATAGGTAGGTACCCAGTGGTAGTATTGCTGGATAGTATGGTTGTTCTATTTTTAGTTCCTTGAGAAATCTTCATACCATTTTCCATTGAAGTTGTACTAACTTACATTTCATCAACAGTGTATAAATGTTCCCTTTTATCTGCATCCTTGCATTGGGCTATCTTTAAAATAAAAACATGAAAGTACTAAAAAAATACAAATAAATACTTTGATAAATTTAGGGAAGAACATTGCAAACACGACAATTAAAATGGAATGCTTTTAAATATGAGGAAACACTTTAAACAAGAGATAAATAAAATATCAGAAAAAAATTGCAACATATATGGCAAAACAGTTGACATTCTCTGTACATAATAAACCATTACAAATTAATGCAGAAGAAAATACACATTCAAATAGAAACACAGATAAAGGATATGACTGGGCAACTGACCAAAGAAGGAATTAAAATGGCAAATAAACATTGAGAATTTTTCAAACTGAATAATATTCTATAAATACAAGTTGAAACTATGAGCTGCCACTTTTTACTCAGAATAAACAACAGATGAAAAGGAATGACAATAGGGTGATGGTGTGGATGTGGAAAAGTAACAACTGTCATATACTTTTTTGGGGACTATATTAGTTTCCTGTTGCCACTGTGACAATTTACCAACAACTTTATGACTTAAAGCAACACAAATGTATTCTCTTACAGTTCCAAAGTCAGAAGTCTAAAATGGATGGCTCAGGCTGTGTTTCTTCTGGAGGCTCCAGAGGGGAACCCATTTCCTCACCTTTTCCGGCATTTAGAGTCTGCCCTGATTCTTGGCTCCCGACCCCTCTTTATCACTCCAACCTGTTTCCCTCTGACTCTGACCCTCCTGCCTCCCTTTTATAAGAACCCTTGTGACTACACTGGGCCCACCCAGATAGTATGGGATCATCTCCCCATCTCAAAATCCGTAACATAATCATATCTTCGAAGTTCCTTTTATAATGTAAAGTGACATATTCACAGGTTCTGGGGATTTGGATGTGGACATCTTTGGAGAAGGGGGTTTATTATTCAGCTTGTCGTGGAAGTAAATTGGTATAAATTTTCTGGAGGAAAATTTGACAATATGTATCAACATCCTTATAAGGTGCATATCTTCGATCCGTTTATTCAACTTCATGGAATTTATTCTATCAGGAAAACAACTGCACAAAGAATAGGACTTGTGTGCAGCATTGTTTTAATAGAAAAAACTTGGAAGTGTTCTAAAAAAAAGAAAAATAAATTTTTTGAGCTAAGGTCTTGCTCTGTCACCCATGCTGGAGTGCAGTTACATGATCATGGCTCGCTGCAGCTTTGACCTCCTGAGTTCAAGCAATTCTCCTTGCCTCAGCCTCCCGAGTAGCTGAAACTGCAGGTGAGCACCATCATGTCCAGCTAATTTTTTAATTTTTTGTAGAGACGGGTCTCACTGTGTTACCTAGGCTGGTCTCGAACTCCTGGACTCAAGTAATCTGCCTACCTTGGCCTCCCAAAGTGCTGGGATTACAAGTGTGAGCCACTGTACCTAGCCCAAAGCAAAACTTTGGTTAAATATATTATACCTCATTAAAATAATAGAATACCATATAGTCATTACTAATGATTTTCCACATTTGTTGATATGGAAACTCTCCAGTGTTAAATGAAAGTTCCAGGTAGCAAAAGAGTTTATGTAGTATGATTCCATTCTGACAAATATCAGAATTTAAATCTAAATATAGATTAATTTAAATCTAATTGATTAATATAAATCTAAATATCAGAATTCAAATCTAAATGTAGATTATGTATAGATTTGCGCCTCTATGTTTGCGTAATAAATAAGCAAGGATATGCACAAAACTTCCAGTGCAAAATATTGTTGAGTGGAAGGATTTGTGATTTTTCCTTTTTCTTGTGGAAATTGTAAGTGAGAACTGACTAGGAACATGTGAGAAGATGAAGGTTTAGCCAACTTCAGAGGCCATGAATCTGCAGTGAAGAGCAAGGGAAAGCAAGATCCTGGAGGATACTGGCACGTGGCCGGATCACAGAATCCAGGTTAGAAAGGGGGAAAAGAAAAGTCAAGACAGGTCTGACAAATCGGGAGAAAATGAATGGAATAATGAAATGGAAGAATCTTTCTAAAGAACATGATCTCAAATTCCCTACTGCTCACTTTTTGTAAAAATTAAGAAATATTCACCAAAAAAAAAAAAAGTCAGGAGAGTATGAAGCCACCCGTTTTACTTCTAGAAGTTTTTCCTATATAAAATCAAACAAGGAGAGAGGATTGTGTACTAAATGTAATAGTTTGGCCTTTAGAATCATGTTCCTTACAGGGCATCAGTGTGAGGGCTTCACCGTTCTGCACATCCACCTGAGTTTTAAAACATGGTTTCTACTAAGCACCTGGTATCTTGTATACAGGGGATGAATGTGATCTTGTTTCCTTCTTTAGCTGCTAGAAACCTTAGAGCAAAAAATGAGGCCACTTTTGTAACTGTGCCTGACTCAGCAGCGTAACTTTTCTGTTGTCTTCCATGTGCTATCCTGTTTTTATTTTTCCTTTCCCTGATTGCTCTCTATACATACATTTTTGAGAAGTTGTTTTTCTTTATTTTTCAAACTAATTCATTCAATACTCTCCTCCAGGTAGAGTTTGTAGTTGTTTCTAGTTGAGGAAATTGGATTAGAATGAAGCCTCGTGGAATCCAAGAAGAACTCATTATTCTTTAGCTGCTTTCATCTCTAACTGTGTTAGGCATCCTCCTGAGATGGTCCCCAAGATGGCAGACCCCTGGAATCATCTGTACAATTTCCTCTCTTTTCACAGGTAAGGAATTTATAAATATAATGAAATTTTTTTCCTGTAATTAGGTTACATTGAATAACAAAGGGGAAGGGATTACACAGATGTAATGAAGGTCCCCAGTCACTTGGCTCTGAGTTAATCAAAAGGGAGATTGTCTGGATCGGGCCTGATCTAATCAGGTGAGCTCTTGATAAGAGGGCGCTGGCCTTCCCTGAGAGATTCAAAGCAGCACAGATGCTCTCCTGTTGGATCTGTAGAAACATAATGCTATGCTGTGGAAAGGGCCACTTAGGGCTGTAGTCCTCCAGCTAAAAGAACTGAATTCTGCTGTTGGGGCTCAGAAAACAATACCCCAGAACGAAATCTGAAATGTAGCCTGGAAAGAAAAAGTTCTTCTCTGACCTCCTGCCCTCCTGTCTCTCAGTCCCATTCTCCCCTGAGGCTATCCATAGAAACCAGAACTCCTTTTCCCCAAAGGCAGCCATAAAACCCAAAAATGTTCCTCTAACTTTGCCTCTGTCCTGTCTATGTAAAAACTGGCCATAAAGAAATTATCTGACTTACCTTGTTTGACTGTGGATGATAAGACCTCCATTCTAGAGAGGGTTCTGTCCCATACCCAGAAGGAAGAAATACTGCACAGAGAAGCCAAGAAGAATCTAGAAAGACAGGCCTTGCTGAGTTTCCCACTGTTTATCAGCATTTGATTGTACCCTTTTTGACCAACCCTATTTCGACACAGCTGTCCATAATTTGCTGAACCTAGGCATAAAAATGGAAAATTGCCCCCAATTCTGAAGGTTCCCGTGTTTACTTACATGTTAAATAAATTTGTATGCCTTCTCTTCTGTAAATAGGCTTTTATGAGTTTTCAACAAATCTTCAAGGGGCCAAGGGGAACATTATCCTTGGTCACTATACTGCCAACAACCTATGAGCCTGGAAGAGGACCCCAAGTCTCAGATGAAACCAGGACCTCAGCCAACACCTCAATTTCAGCCTCGTGAGATCCTAAGCAGAGGGTACACGTGGATGCCTAACTGACAAAAACTGTGAGATAATAAATATGTATTTTGGAAACTGCTAAACTGGTGTTGATTTGTTATGTAGCAATTGAAAACTAATATACAAACACTGCTGTATTTATTTGTTTTCTTCATTAATTACACATAACATATCCTCACTTCTGTATCCATCAGTAAGGCAAGGTTCTGTGATAAAGACTTACCTGCATTGTATGTCTGTATGGTTCCTTTCCCTATCCCAAATCTTAGGTGTGTATTTTGATTGATGATGATTGTCCTTGATCTAAGAGCTGCTGTGATATCCTGCTACCCCGTTCTTCAACCCCCTCAGACACTGGGATCATTGTAGAATGACTCATAACATTCCCTGTGACCCCAACACATGTTATTCTGAGGTTTCTCAGTCTACAATACAGTAGTCCCTAAATAACAGGACAACTTTTACTATTGTAGAAAAAGTGCACGCAGAGGCAAGATGGTGGCTGATCTGCTGCAGCAGGGGAGGCCCTGTATTCTGCTACTGCCCCATACTGACCAGATGCCCATTTAGACAAGGTTTCTCCCTGCTTCCACTCACAGACACAGCAGTCTCTCAGACTCAACGTGGCCTCCAATTCCTTAGCATCCACTCCTTGTAGAAGCAGTGCCTTCCCCTTTGCAGGCCAGTGACATTTTTTAGATTCTCAAACACAAAGTGTCTGATCATTCACCTTTTCCTGGGCTTGATTGACTATAGGAATACAATAGTGGTGGTGGAGAGGGGTAAGGAATTGGTGTAACCTTTCACACCTCAAAGGTATTCACCAACACTAGGTGGCAAGCTCTCTTTCTCTTTCACACACACACACCCCCCTCCCACAACACACACACACACACACACACACACACACATTCTCTGGAAGCTCATCTCATCACAAATTTACAGCCTTCTAATCACCCTTGAATGACCCTCTTCAGGAGGTATTTGGGAAAGCAAGGAGAAAAGACAGGTTGCTCATTCTGTCACATACATTATTGGATTTGAGCAATTATTTTAATCCCCATAGTAGAAACTTGCCTGTATTTCCATATTGGTACAAACTCTTCAGTCTACTTAAGTGAATATCCAAGGAACTATTTAATTTCCAATTTAATAGTATAATGGGAAAAAAAGACAATAACAAAACAAATTCGAGTCAAATAAATGGTCTCATATAAATGGCATCTGCAATACCTTCAATAACTAGGCAGAAGATGTATGATGCTATCATAGTTTTCTTTTAAAAAACCACCAAATCAGTTTCATCTTTAACACCCTACCTAAGATTTCTAAACGATAGCCCATCAAATTATATCCCCATTAGGTATATAATAGCTCCTTTCTTACCTTAGATACTTGTTTCACAAGTTTTTTGAAAAGCCTTTGCTTGAAATTAAAATCTGACCAACACACTAGAGCAGAGATAATTCCTCAGTGTCAATACGGCTTTCTTGGAAACTTATCCACATATAACCAATGCAGTTTCACTTCAGTGTAGAACATACTCACAGAGAAAAAGAAAATACAAATGAGATCACAATAATAAACACCATATTTCTTATTTTTAAAAAAGCATGTCTTCAGAATTGCTTTTTTAAAAAAATTTTACTTTAAGTTCTGGGATACATGTGCAGAATGTGTAGGTTTGTTCCATAGGCATATATGTGCCATGGTGGTTTGCTGCACCTATCAACCCATTATCTAGGTTTTAAGCCACGCATGCATTAGGTATTTGTTCTAATGCTCTCCCTCCCCTTTCCCCCAACCCCCTGACAGGCCCCAGTGTGTGATGTTCCCCTCCCTGTGTTCACACGCTCTCGTTCAACTCCCACTTCTGAGTGAGAACATGCGGTGTTTGGTTTCCTGTTTCTGTGTTAGTTTACTGAGAATGATGGCTTCCAGCTTCATCCATGTCCCTGCAAAGGACATGAACTCATTCTTTTTTATGGCTGCATAGTATTCCATGGTGTGCATGTGCCACATTTTCATTATCCAATTTGTCATTGATGGGCGTTTGGGTTTGTTCCAGGTCTTTGCTATTGTAAATAGTGCTGCAATAAAAATACATGTCCATGTGTCTTTATAGTAGAATGATTTATATTCCTTTGGGTATATACCAGGTAATGAGATTGCTGGGTCAAATGGTATTTCTGGTTCTAGATCCTTGGGGAATTGGCACACTGTCTTCCACAATGGGGTTGAACTAATTTACACTCCCACCAACAGTGTAAAAGCATTCCTATTTCTCCACAGCTTCACCAGCATCTGTTGTTTCCTGACTCTTTAATGACCACCTTTCTAACTGGCACGAGATGGTATCTCATTGTGGTTTTGATTTGCATATCTCTAATGACCAGTGATGACGAGCTTTTTTTCATTTGTTTGTTGGCCGCATGAATGTCTTCTTTTGAGAAGTGCCTGTTCATATCCTTCACCCAATTTTTGATGGGATTTCTTATGTTTGTTTGTTTGTTTTCTTGTAAATTTGTTTAAGTTCTTTGTAGAGTCTGGATATTAGACCTTTATCAGTTGGGTAGATTGCAAAAATTTTCTCCCATTCTGTAGGTTGCTTGTTCACTCTAATGATAGTTTATCTTGCTGTGCAGAAGCTCTTTAGTTTATTTAGACCCATTTGTTAATTTTGGCTTTTGTTGCAATTACTTTTTGTGTTTTAGTCATGAAGTCTTTGCCCATGCCTATGTCATAAATGGTATTGGCTAGATTTTCTTCTAGGGCTTTTATGGTTTTGGGTTTTACAATTAATTCTTTAATCCATCTTGAGTTAATTTTTGTATAAGGTGTAAGGAAGGGGTCCAGTTTCAGTTTTCTGCATATGGCTAGCCAGTTTTCCCAACACCATTTATTAAATAGGGAATACTTTCCCCACTGCTTGTTTCTGTCAGGTTTAGTGAAGATTGGATGGTTGTAGATGTGTAGTGTTACTTCTGAGGTCTCTGTTCTGTTCCATTGTTCTATATATCTGTTTTGGCACCAGTACCATGCTGTTTTGGTTACTGTAGTCTTGTAGTATAGTATGAAGTCAGGTAGCATGATGCCTCCAGCTTTGTTATTTTTGCTTAGGATTGTCTTGACTAAATTGACTCTTTTTTGGCTCCTTATGAAATTTAAAGTAGTTTTTTTCTAATTTTGCAAAGAAAGTCAATGGTAGCTTAATGAGAATAGAATTGAATCTATAAATTACTTTGAGCGGTATGGCCATTTTCACAATATTGATTCTTCCTATCCATGAGCATGGAATTTTTTTCTATTTGTTTGTGCCCTCTCTTATTTCCTTGAGCAGTGATTTGTAGTTCTCCTTGAAGAGGTCACTCACGTCCCTTGTAAGTTGTATTCCTATGTATCGTACTCTCTTTGTAGCAATTTTGATGCCAGTTCACTCAAAATTTGGCTGTCTGCCTGTCTACTATTGGTGTATAGGAATGCTTGGGATTTTCACACATTGATTTTGTATCCTGAGAGTTTGTTGAAGTTGCTCATCAGTTTAAAGTGTTTTGGGGCCGAGAAGATGTGGTTTTCTAAATATAAAATAATGTCATCTTCAAGCAGAGACAATTTGACTATCTCTCTTTCTATTTGAATACCCTTTATTTCTTTCTCTTGCCTGATTGCACTGACGAGAACTTCCAATATTATGTTGAATAAGAGTGGTGAGAGAGGACATCCTTGTCTTGTGCTGGTTTTCAAAGGGAATGCTTCCAGCTTTTGCCCATTCAGTATGATATAGGCTGTGGGTTTGTCATAAATAACGCTTATTATTTTGAAATATGTTCCATCAATACTTAGTTTATTGAGAGTTTTTAGCATGAAGGGAGGTTGAATTTTATCAAAGGTCTTTTCTGCATCTATTGAGATAGTCATGTGGTTTTTGTCAGTGGTTCTCTTTATGTCATGCATTACGTTTATTGATTAGCATATGTTGGACCAGCCTTGCATCCCAGGGATGATGCCAACTTGATCGTGGTGGATAAGCTTTTTGATGTGCTGCTGGATTCAGTTTGCTGGTATTTTACTGAGGATTTTCATATCAATGTTCATCAGGGATATTGGCCTGAAATTTTGTTGTTGTTGTTGTGTCTCTGCCAGGTTTTGGTATCAGGATGATGTTGGCCTCATAAAACGAGTTAGGGAGGAATCCCTCTTTTTCTATTGTGTGGAATAGTTTCAGAAGGAATGGCACAAGCTCCTCTTTATACCTCTGGTAGAATTTGGCTGTGAATCCATCTGGTCCTGGGCTTTGTTGTTGTTGGTGGTGGTGGTGGTGGCGGTAGTGGTGGTGGTGGTGGTAGGCTATTAATTACTGCCTCAATTTCAGAGCCTGTTATTGGTCTATTCAGGGATTCAACTTCTTCCTGGTTTATTCTTGAGAGGATGTATGTGTCCAGGAATTTTTCTATTTCTTCTAGATTTTCTAGTTTATTTGCAAAGAGGTGTTTATGATATTCTCTGATGGTAGTTTGTATTTTTGTGGGATCAGTAGTGATATCCCCTTTATCATTTTTTATTGGGTATATTTGATTCTTCTCTCTTTTCTTCTTTATTAGTCTAGCTAGCAGTCTATTTTGTTAATCTTTTCAAAAATCCAGCCCCTGCATTCATTTATTTTTTTAAAAGAGTTTTTTGTTTCTCTATCTCCTTCAGTTCTGCTCTGATCTTAGTTATTTCTTGTATTCTGCTAGCTTTTGAATTTGTTTGTTCTTGCTTCTCTAGTTCTTTTAATTGTGATGTTAATGTGTCAGTTTCAGCTCTTTCCAGCTTTCTGATGTGGGCATTTAGTGCTATAAATTTCCCCCTTAACACTGGTTTAGCTGTGTCCCAGAGATTCTGGTACATTGTCTCTTTGTTCTCATTAGTTTCAGAAAACTTTTTTATTTCTGTCTTAATTTTGTTATTTACCCAGTAGTCATTCAGGAGCAAGTTGTTCAATTTCCATGTAGTTGTGTGGTTTTGAGTGAGTTTCTTAATCCTGAGTTCTAATTTGATTGCACTGTGGTCTGAGAGACTGTTCGTTATGATTTCTGTTCTTTTCCATTTGCTGAGGAGTGTTTTACTTCCAATTATGTAGTCAATTTTATAATAAGTGCTATGTGATAATGAGAAAAACGTATATTCTGTTGATTTGGGGTGGAGAGTTCTGTAGATGTCTATTAGGACCACTTGGTCCAGAACTGAGTTTGACTCCTGAATATCCTTGTTAGTTTTTCTTAATTAACTAATCAATCTGTTAATTGATCTGTCTAATATTGACAGTGGGGTGTTAAAGTTCCCATTACTACTATGTGGGAGTCTAAGTCTCTTTGTAGGTCTCTAAGAACTTGTTTTATGAAACTGGGTGCTCCTGTATTGGGTACATATATATTTAGGGTAGTTAGTTCTTCTTGTTGCATTGATCCCTCTACCGTTATGTAACGCCCCAGAAGTGCTTTTATAAACAAACAAACAAACAAACAAAAACCAGGTAAATAAGGATGTATACACATGTAAACACTAAAGCATTAGCACAAGACTTCTTAAAGTGTGACTTTTAGTTTATGTCTTTCTATCTAGCAGAATGAGCTCCAATCTTGATAGCTGAGGACTAAAGCAAGAACCAGGACAGAGGAAAAAAAGATTTTGTGTAGCCTATAGAAGGTTGTGAGAGTTTCTCCCAATTAAAAAAATGTTCCCGTTGGAATTGGGATCTATCCTTTCAGAGTGATCAGTAATTTCTGTGTCTAGGATAAGAGCTGGAATTTTCCTGGAGGCAGATCTTCTTTTTGTTCTAGAAGGAACCACTCTGTGAGCCAATTTAGTCATAGATCTGTAAGGCTCTTTGTTGTTTGGGGAGAAAGTCTCATGGAAAGCCCCAAACCAATAAAATGATACTAATGCAGATGTTTCAGAGCATCACGTTGAACACATTTTTTAGTGAAGTTCTTTGGCATGCAATTTTTTGCAGGACTAAGCCTTTGGGAAACCAGAACCACCATGAAGTGGCATACATATTGGGCCCCACTCCAGGGCACCTGGCTAAGGGCAGAGAAATCAGCTAGTGCCCTGCTTACCAATCCATGAGTTGCTAACCTTTCCAGAGAAAGGGCATCTTTTTCTAATTTTTATATAAGCGACATATAGGCTAAGGTTTCTGAGAGACGTTATACATACCACTAGGGTATACAAGAAGAATCTGGGATCTGATCTAATCTTTGTCGTTCACTGGACAAAGACTATGGAAAGAGAATAAACTGGGATTGGTTTAGAAGTACCTGGACTGCTTGATTTTGCTCAAGACAGTTAACCCTGAATAATCCAGACTTAAGGAATTGTATAGTCAACTGTTGAGAGTGTCTTATCTAAGCAACGGGTGAGAGAGAAGGAGTGGGCAGACTCTATGCTATAGTGGAGAGTGGGAGTGCTCCTAAATGAATGGATGTTCCTACTGCAGTGGATCATCGAGGAACAGGAAAGGAAACATATCTAGGACTGTGAAAGGAGGCTCTAGGTCTGTGAGAAACTGAACCCAGATTTCAGGTAAGGAGACACCAGCAAAGGTCCATGCAAGATGGCAGCAATTTGAGGATCAAGGAGAAAGAAGGTCAACATGGAATGACCCTGGGAATGGCACAAATAGTGGACTTAAAAATAGTGATAGATATATTTTGCCTACATTACAATCCATTCAGTAATCTCCAAGCCTTCAATGAAGTTTTCTTTAAAACCCCGACTTTCATAGCTAAGCTTTGGAGAAAAAAAAAAAAAAAAAAGAGATGTCAGGAAACACACGTGCAGTGCTATTGTAGGGGAGAAGCCAGCCTCTGAGAGTGGAGAAGGAGTCTGGAGCCAGGTGACTGGCTACAGTGGCAAATGCAGGGAAACATTCATGGAATAGAAGCATTAATTGAGGACTCTCAGAAATATTTGGTGAGGGCCCGATCCAGTGGCAAACACCTGTAATCCCAGCACTTTAGGAGGCCAAGGTGGGTGAATTTCTTGAGCTCAGGGCAACATGGCAAATACCTGATTCTGCAAAAAATACAAAAATTAGGCACAGTAGCTCACATATCTAGTCTCAGCTACTTGGGAGGCTGAGGTGGG
Source organism: Papio anubis (assembly GCF_008728515.1). NCBI lineage: Eukaryota > Metazoa > Chordata > Mammalia > Primates > Cercopithecidae > Papio > Papio anubis. The sequence continues at coordinate 41,863,312 of NC_044984.1, forward strand.
AGGTTCACTCAAGCCTGGGACGTGGAGGTTGCAGTGAGCCAAGACTGTGCTACTATACTCCAGGTTGGGTGACAGAGCAAGATGCAGTGAGAAAAAAGAAAAGAGAAGAAAAAAGAAGAGAAGAGAAGAGAGGAGAAGAGAGGAGAGGAGAAGAAAGGAAGAAATAAAGAGAGAAAGAGAAGAAAAGGGAAGGAAAGGAAAGGAAAGAGGTAGGGAGGGAGGAAGGAAGGAAAGAAGCAGGAAGGAAGAAGGGAAGGA
>NC_044984.1:42778270-42867107 GCF_008728515.1 Papio anubis
AGCACTTATTCCTGGCCTATTGCACAGCCGTCTCTTCTCTGGAAGGTCTGGTCTCCAGGGCTCTTCGTGGAGCTTGTCTTCCTCCGTCAAGTTTGGCCTAGGAGATGGAATCCTCCAGAAGCAGGCCTGGCTGGGGATGCACATAGATCTTCCCCAGCACAGAGAGGACAGTGCCTGGGGACACTCAAGGCCATCTTCTCTGAAGCCCACCCATGTGGACAGACTAGAGAGAAGCCACTAGCACACACCCAGAGTCTCCTTGTGCCAGGCACCAAGCTAGGTGCACCCTACAAGGTCCAGGCCCTAGTCCTTCAGCCCTTGCTCAGGTGGCTACAAAGACAGCTCCAGAGCCTGGGGGTTGGGGCGAGTTCTCCAGCTGTCAGCTGGTGGCCACCCTGGAGCATGCTCAGAGGGAAACTGCCTTCCCTCGCCCCAGGCCTCAGACTTTTCTGAAAGAAATGTTGTGTTGCCTTGGCCCTCCCGCTTTGCCACATCCCCTTCCTCCCACAGAGCGCGGGGCCCCAGGCTACAGTCCAGCAGTCCCTCTATGAGCAGACTTCCAGTGACACATGGCTTTGTCAGAAACCTCATTAGCAGAGACAGAAAGGCGAGAGGCAGCTCGGAGAGGCATTCCAGGTGTCAGTTAAGAGGGGCCGCAGGAGGAAAAGGCCATTAAACCACAACTAAGGTCAGCCCCTGGTAGAATGAGTAAACAATAAACTGAGACCTTGGAGAGTGGTGGGAAGGTAACTGGGGAGTTGACGGGGGTATCCCTGACTCAGGCTGGGGAGGGCCGCCAGCTTGTCTTGCCTGATGCTGGGAGTCCCAGAGGCTGTTCTGTGTAAACTCCTGGAGAACAGGGACTGGGCCCCAGGAGACTCTGAACCCCGCTCCCAGCACACGCTCAGCACACCACAGGCACTCGGCGCGCACCTGATGAATGAGTGGAGACTGAGCCTGGCGTGCAGGAGGCGGCTGGAGTGCTTGTCATGCATTAGGCGCTGGGCTCGGCACTGCTTGTCTGCAAACTCTTAGTACCCCAAGACGTATTATTAGCTCCCTTTTAAATCTAAAGGAAACGTAGACACTAAAATGTGTTATTTTGGGGCTTCCCAGATTCTGGGAATTCACTAGAACTCTACCTATTGATACTTGGAACTTCTGAAACAGACACATTCCTTCATTCCAGAATTAGTCATAAAAAGGCTGAATGAGGCCGGAAGTGGTGGCTCATGCCTGTAATCCTAGCACTTTGGGAAGCTGAGGCAAGCGGATCACGAGGTCAAGAGATGGAGACCATCCTGGGCAACATGGTGAAACCCCGTCTCTACTAAAAATACAAAAATTAGCTGGGCATGGTGGCACGCGCCTGTAGTCTCAGCTACTCAGGAGGCTGAGGCAGGAGAATTGCTTGAACCCGGGAGGCAGAGGCTGCGGCCAGCTGAGATCGCACCACTGCACTCCAGCCTGGTGACAGAGTGAGACTCCGTTTCAAAAGAAAAAGAAAAAAAAGGCCGAATGCCTGTGGAGGCTGAGGCAGCACACTGAAACTCACTCCTGAAGGGTCATTAGAATGATTGTCTGGTATCTGGAATTCCCTGTCCTGTCAAGGATGACGGGGGCTGCCCTGAGCTGGGGAACATGCTCGGCTGAGGGAGGTGGAGGACAGTGGCAGGCCTGTGTGCACTCCCAGCATTGCTTCAGTGAGCTGTTTGCCTTCACTGGGCAGGGACCCGCAAGGGCCATGTATTTTTGTCATGCCCGACGGGGAATGCACATGATTTATGAAGTTGTTTTAACCTGAGGCTTCCTCATAAAGGAGCTTTGAGAAGACTGCAGCAAACCTCCTTATGAAAGGCCTTCCTTTCTGGGATCTGCTAGACAAGGTATTGTTGACTGCCTGCCCTCAAGAATGAGGGACCACGTGTGCCCCACCCTAGGTCTGGAATGGCTCGAGAACCCAGGAAAACTGCACGTGGATTTGTACTTTGTTCGCCTAACCCATCTCAGGCTTCTTGCCCTTTCCACCCTCTTAGCTGACATTTCTACCCCCAAGAAACCTGTCCCAAGAGATCTCTGAGTCCCTGATCCCTTATGCCTTTGACATCAAAGGTCTAAGCTTCCCTGGACAGGTCACTTGACCTCATTGAGTCTCTTTTCTCATATGCAAAATGAGCATAAAAATATCCACCTTGAAATCTTCACAGTAAGGGATTTAATCAATGCCTCACCAGTTGGAAAGCTGTCTGAGAATAGCCCTCCACGTGTCACTTAATCTTGTCTCCCTAGCACCCAACAGAGTGCCAGGCACATAGAGACCAATACTAAATGGCAATTTGTAGAACTGACTTCTACTGAATTCAGTGAATTCAGTGACAAAGAATAAGTAAAATGTGTTTGTAAACTGCAAGCACAGTGCCTGGCACTTGGTAGGCATTTAGAACATTTGGGTTAAGCCTGCATTTGAATCTGATTCTCCCCTACAGATGCTGGACCCAAGACTCTGGCCCCAGGGGTGAGGCAGGGACCCCAACGTTTCAGCCATCTCCTCCTGGCCTGATTGGGGCTGCAGGGGACCTTTGTCAGTCTCCCTCCTTGGTGCCCCCTCCCCCATCCCAGACCCCTGGCCTCTTGATAACCTGGCAGCAGCCCCCACAGCCCCTCTGGGGTGGTGGGCGTCCCTGTGTCGACACAGCTAGGCTGGGCCCCTCTCCAGGTAAGGGGCTGAAGGGTGTGAAGGACTGGTGTGTATGACTTTGTTTATTTTCTCTGAAGAATCCTGCCTGAGCCCTGCTATAAAAATAACCTGCCTGGAAACCTCATCTCCGAGGGGTAGAAAGAAGCTTTTGTATCCAGGCAAGCTGCTCTAACTGCCTCCCTGTACCTTCGCCTCAGCCCATGCATCAAGGAGGAGCCAGTTAAGGTGATGAGGGGCCAGGGCAAGGCAGAGGGATGCGTGGGGAAGGAGGAGGGGACAGAAGGGCAGTTCAGCAGCCTCTCGCCCTGAACACAGCAGAAGCCTCTCACTTGTCTGCTCGACCCAGGAAGATGCAAAGGAGGAACTGAGGGAGAGAGAGAAAGAGGAAGTCAACAAGAGTGAAAACCAAGATACACTGGATGTTGAGAGAGACGAGGAGGCCAGGAGACAGAAGATCAAGTCCAGGACAGAGGAGGGGCATGGCGAGAGTGGGGAGGAGAGTGAAGCCAAAGGAGAAAGAACACCAAGAGACGTGTATGCAGAGACACAGAGCTCAAGGGATCAGAAAGAGGCTGTGGCCATGTTTACAGATGTAGCTTAGCATGTGGTCCCCACCACCAAGGGAGAAGGCAGGCACAGCCGGGTTGTCCCTGCCACCTGCTGGGTTCCTGCTCTGCTGCACAGTCCAGCTTCCACTCTGGCTCAGGCTGTGGCAGAAAAGACAAAGATCCCCTGAGCACCCACTATGGCCGGGCCCTGGGTGAGGCACAAGACCAGGCCCCACTAAGGCTTCTCAAAGTGTTCCTTCCCAGGAGCCAGGCCTGATGGCAGGGAGCGAGTCTGCACTGACACTGGATTCAGGAGGCCTGGATTCAAGTCCCAGTTCTCCTGCTTTTTAGTCAGGTGATCTCGTACAAACCACTTAAAATTTCCCAGCCTGGTTCTCTTATCTGAACCATAAATAATAAACCTCCCTGTCTACCTGCCAGGGCTATGGAGCAAATCTATGGAAGCATATCTGAACAGGCTCTCCAAGTTGTATGGTGCCAGCAAGACAAGAGGGAATGACCCATTCCTTTAGCCATGTTTCTCTGGGTAGCCATCTTAGGATCATGGGTGAGCCATACTGAGGATGACCCAACATAGGAAACTCCTATTATCTCTGTTTTCACAGATGAGGAAACTGAGGCTTAAACAGGTTAGTAACATGCTCACCATCATGTATTAATAGCTCTTAGGCAACAGAACATGAATCCAGGTCTCTATATTCAGAATCTGTGTAGACCCAGAGTGCTGGGCCTTCTCTCCAATCTGATGGCAGAGGTTGCCCAAGAATGACCTGGGACAGTCTGCTCCACTTACTTTAAGGATGAATTAATTTCCAATTGTTCTATGCAGGCCAGACCTATCTATCCTTGGAGACTGCATAAGCAGGCGCATTAAAGGAAGATGGGAGGCCAATTTTCGCCCAGTATTAGGAAGAACATTACTATTGTTCCAGCAATGAAGTGAGCTCCCTGAGAGAGTCCGAGCCCTCTGTGGCTGCGAGGCCAGCAGGCCAGGACTTGCAAAGACCACTGGTGCCTATAGGAGGCACATGCTGGGCTTGACAAAAGAAAGCCCAACATTTTATACTCCTTGAGTCATCCCCAGTCCATGCCTCGGTTTCCCCATACATACAGTGGTTGGAGCAAGACTAGATGAAGGCTGAGGTCTTGTCTAGCTCTAACTTCCTAGAATTCTGGAATCCCGAAGACAGGGCTCCAAGCCTCAGGGTCTGGCAGAGAGAACAGAGACGTGGCTGTTTGTCCAGCTTGGTAGAAGAGTGGAGCTCATTGAGCTTGCAGTTCCCTGAAGCAGAACCAGTCGAAAGGCACACGCAGAGAAGATAAATTCATCTGTGGGTCTGGTGAGAGTCACTGAAAAAAAATGCAGTGCTTGAGGACGGTCCAAGGAGAGCCAGTTTTCAACTCATAGCCTGTGATGCTGTGTCCAAACAATGAGAACAGCACACTGTGCTTCATGCGACCACGGCCAGAGGGAAAACAGTGATCTTGCAGATGATGTCCCCATCGACAGCACAGTGATCAAGCGGCCCTACATGGTGGGGCCTCCTTAAAATGGTTCCCCTTCCCTTGCAGGCCTGGTCAGGTGGTGTTCGTAAAACAAAGGGAACACTTTTAGAAATTTGCCTTGAATTAAACGATTGTTCGTGTGACCAAGAGGTGTTTATTTCAGCAACAGAAAGACCTTCCTAAGTTTTGAGCCCAGAATTAGAGTGAGGTGGGCTGGGATCTACTCCCTGGATATGTTTGAGTTAGACTGGAGGCTGGGAAGGAGACAAGATGCTGTTGTAAAGCTTCTAGTGGTCGCTATGGGACATTCCTTCCACTCTTTGCTCTAATGAAGATTAATGTTGATGCAGTGACTATTTTAACGTGCTTAGACACCTGCAGTCCCATTTGGCCTTCACTACAATATGCGAAGTAACTGGCTAATATTATGTAGGTAGTAGATAGATGAGATTTATGCCCATCTTAGGAGAAAATGGAGAATCAGAGAGGGTAATTCTAAGGGCCCTCAGTTAGCAAATGATGGCTCTGAGGCTTGAACTCAGGCCTTTCGGCCCCAAATGCTGTGCTCTTCATAGCACGCTGCCATCCCTCCGCCCCCATTTTGGGGCCATGTGGGGCTGATTTTTTCAGGCTGCTTTTTCTCTTGTTTAGGGACAGTGCAAAACTATTGGAGCTGGATTAAAACCTTTACAAATACCAAGTTTTGAAACGATTGGTCTTCAAAATAAAAGCAATTCTAACGATTAAGTATAAAGAAGTCTGACGAAGTTCTAACTTTTGCCATGAGGATTACTTTGATGCTTTAAAAATATGAAATATCAGAAATCAAATCTTAATTTTTTATATAGTACCCCTGCCTTCCTGTGTCTTAAGTAGTTTCTAGTCTGTCCTTGGCCCACCTAGTCCCGAGGACTTCCTACCACCACAAGCCGCAGAGCAGAAAGACAGGCTGTACTGGAGCGGAGCACAAGGTGACTGTTGAGCGGGAGCAGGGAGCAGGAGGGGTTTCGGGAGTGGGGCCCAGGCAAGCAGCAGGAGCCACAGAAAGTTAGGCTCCCACAGAGCTGTAAATCATATTCTTCCTGAGCTTAGGAAATGCAACAATGACCACCATCCCTACCCTCAGGAGGAGACAGACCTCAGAAGGGCCATAGCAAAAAGTGGAAGAAAACCAGTCTTAGGAGTGTCCAGTAAGAGGAGTAGAAAAGACACTAGAGATGCCCTGATTCCCTGCTCCCAGTGGAGCTGACTCTACCCTCCAGAACCTTCGGGCTGGGACTCCTTCCTGCATACTCTGGTTCCTTCTAGATGCCAGTCTGGGGATGAAGAAGGCTAGAATTCAGTTCAAGGGTACCCATCAAGTATCCCACTGGCATATTTTCCAGTCTTCCTCACTTTTTCTGATAGCACAGAGGCTGGAAGGGGGCAATGGGAGGGATTACAGGAAGAAGACAGAGAAACAGTGTTAGCAAGTGGATTCTGAGTCCTTTAATAATCAATAATAATTAATATTAATAACTGCAAATTAATAAGCATTTGCAAACTCTTTAAAGTAATATAAACAGCTAATAAATCTTTCATTCCTGGCCTCTGAAAGAAGTAAAATGTTTGTTTGGTGAGCAGCTGGCTTACAGGCCTTCCACTGATTCTTCCTAATACAGTCCCTCCTGCCCACCCTATGTCCCTAGCAGTCCTGTCCCTTGTCCCTGAGCCACCCATCCTTTTAAAAATCCTGTGGGGTGATGAGGGCTGGCTGTTTTCTGGCCGATGGTGGGAGGGACTGGAGACCCCTGTATGCTGGTGGAGCAGCCCAAGGTCCCTGAGGACCCAGGGTGGAGAGCTTCTCGTGGAAGCTGGAACAGTGAACAAAGAGGCTTTTGAGTGCGGCCTCGGCGAAAGCTCTGGAGAGCCAGTGCCTTCAGCCAGCATCCCAGCTGCCCTCATACCCCCAAGGACTGGCTCAGGTAGACTGCTGGCTCTGGCCTCTTCTCCCCAAAGAGATCCCTCATGGAGCTTTGTGCCCCAAATGCTGTACCACAGTGCCCAATGCATCTGAAATGTTACCAGAGATGGGGTCATCCCCGCAATGTCCTCTCATTCCTTCTCTTCTAGGAGTAGAGACTTTGGAGTCAGACAGATCTTCTCTCAGTGCTAGTGTCTTCTGTTTGCTGGTTAAGTGCTCCCAAGCAACTGACAATCTCCATGAGCCTCAGTTTCCTCATATGTGAAATGGAAATAATGGTATTATGTGCTTTAGTGGTTTGTTACACAATGCCTGGCACATAGTAAGCACTCAGTAGACACCAGTATCGTGGTATTATTCCTGATATTCACCCATCCTTCATTCCATCTTGCCCCATGGCTCCTGCTAGACTGGACCCCAATCAACAAAGGGGTCCATTTGATGAGAAAGCATCAGTCTGACCTGGAGCTGAGCTCTTCCTGGATGTGACAGGGGCCTGTGGTTCCACAACCTAGGGGTATAGGATTGGGATCATGTAGGGGAACTAACTTCAGGCACTAGGGTCAGGGTGACGTTGACACTGACCTTAGATGACTGAGTGTGCTCTAATAGCCATATCCGCATCACTTACAAAGAAACTGACTCATACAGAGTCTTGGAATGTTCAAGTTCACTGGTTCTCAGGTTTTGAGGGGCTTCAAGGGACCCAGAAGAAGCTGGCTAAACTCATGAAACCTTCCAGCAAAATGTAGAATTCGACATGTTTTGCGTATCATTTCAGGGGGTTATCTGTGGCCCTCAGGTTTACCCCTCCTCAAGCTCTTCTCTCCCCTCACAGTTCAGAGACTGAAGTCCAGAGGGGTCAAATAACTTGCTTGAGGTCCCACAGCTGGCTAGTGGCCTGGCTGTGGCTTACGTCGAGATTGTAACAGTCTTCTCTCTCCCTGCACTGGAAGGTGGCATCTCCGTGCTGCTGTTTGGCTGAAATTGTGTTCACTCCCCTACCCGGGCACTGGAAGGTTAGCAAGTGCCACCAAGGTGGACTGCCTGGGGTTCTGAGGAGCTTGTTTAAGGGTTAACTCAGGTGGGTCCCGGATTGGGTAAAAGAGACTAAAAAAGGCAAAACCAGAGCCCAAGTCACGTGCCAAGAGCCGCCCTGCACATGGTGGTGAAGGGTTAAAAGAGCTTAGTGTGGCCGTGTGTGTGTGCTGAAGAGCAAGGCTGCATGTGCAAGGGCGCACGTCCCTCACTCACATGCTGGTGGTACAGGACCAGCACTGCAGGCCAGCCCGGGAGAGAGGTGCCGCGCACTCCTGGTATGAATGGGCCTCTGTCTGCAAAGCTCTGTGAGCCTCTGTGTGTGCAGGTCCCATTAACTCACCCTCAGCCACATGTGGAAAGGGGAGGAGAGGCCTGGGGAAGCCCAAACCACTCAGAGTTCTTCTGGTTTTAGACTGAAGTAGAAGACACAGGAGAAAGAAATTACACAGATCCAAACTCAAAGTAGCACACGCATGTGTGCACACATGCTCCCCACCCCACTGGTGTCTGGTCATAACTTTCTCTTCTCAACCCTATTCTCAACCTATTACCCAGCTGGGCACTTTTGGGGGAAGAATCTTCAGCTAATTCCTAAATCGGACTCTAGAAAGCTGACTTTATTTGCTTTGCAGCTGTCTCAGATTTGTCCTGTGCCTGAGTCTGGGAGTGGCAACTCATTCCCTGACTCACCTGCAGCTCCCGCTACGTGGGCTCATCTCTTCCTCCAGCCAATGGGCCTCACTCACACCACTATGCCTGTGATGGACAGGCTTGGCTCACATTCTGTCCTGGGCCCCATGTTCCCACTCCCCTTTCTAGTGCTCTCTGGGCCTGGGCCCCTATTGCCTTTGGCTGTGGTTTGTTTAATGGGGCGACTCCCATCTGGGAGCAACCCAGAGCTCAGGACACAGGGAGATGGTTGTTTAGGCTTGCTATTTTTTCACCAGAGGAGCCAAACCACAGTGATGGGCTCAGTGGCCTGGCAGCACCTTCCTCATTCCTCCTATCACTAGCCCGGCCTCTATTCCCCTGGCTGGCCCTGACTACCAGTGGCCTTCGATGCAGGAATTCCAGTTACCCACTGAGAGACTTCCTGGGTTGGAGTCTGGTCCCCTACACAAGGAGAGAAGGAAGATCTGAAGTAGCCAAGGCTGAGAGAGAGAACTTGGGGACCAAAGGATAGGCCCATAGACCAGTGACCATACTACATTCCTCCCTCTATCCCCATGCCTGGCACAGAGTAGCTCCTAGAATAGTGAGTAAGCAGTTGAATGAATAGAAGGATGAATGGAGAGATGGGTAAATAAATAAATGAAGACTCTTAGATTCATGTAAACATTCTGATAAAAATCGAATTTGATTCCCTGGCCCCAATATAGGAAAGAAGGAAGAAGAGACCCAGCTTCAGAAGGTCCAACCATGCTATCTTTGAGTCTAAGGGAAATCTCTCAGCTCAGGCCCTTTATGGTGTGTCTTCGAGACTCCTTAGAGGTCTAGGATTTGGTAAAATTGGCTTTTCCTCCATTCTTATGTCTACGTCTCAGGCCTCTTCTTGCAGAAGCTGTTTTGCCCACTAGAAGAAGCTTTATAGCTTCACAAAGCAGCAATGAGTTGGGGTGGAGGTGGGTGGAAGGCGATGTGGCTCAGGCTGCCAGGTGCCATGAAACTGAGCCCTGGGACAGGATATTTTAGGCTGGGGCTAGAGCAAAGTGTTACATGCCTAGGCCAAGAGATGCAGAAAGTTTCCAGCACCACAGTAGGCATTCACTAAATATTTATTTATTGAATGAATGAATAAATAAATAAAATATTTCTGTGTCCTCTTCTCTCTCAGTGATATCACAAAATCCTTTTCTGGGGGTAGACAGGATTTTCCAGAGCCCTAGACCACTAGGGACCTTCTTCTGAGGGTAGAATGAATCAGGATCAGTAGCCCTGCTGAAAGAGAAAGGGACAGTGTATATACTTCCTCACCACCCCACTACCCATGATCCTCACCCTCCTTCCTCACCCCTACCACCAGTTACTGTGGTGTCGATAAGGAAGCAGGGGCTACCAGGAGGGAGCAACATAAAGGCAGCCTGTGTGTGCATGACCAAGTGAGTGAGGGGATGTGAGATGGTCTCAAGCTCTGGGGAAAGGCCTCCTCACCTTATTGGCTGGGGTGTAGGATGGCACATGGAACTGAGGGGTATGGGAGGTGGAGGATGGTCCTCTGGTGAGGAGGGGAATGGCTGATGAGAGAGAGGCATCTCCACATCACCAAGGCCAGAACTGTGGGGCTTGGAGACTTCATTCAAGAGTCCTGTAGTTCCCTTTCCTAGCCAGACCCAAAGGACCTTCTCTGGTGCTGAGATCTTCAGGGAAATGCTCAGAGCTCCTCAGGAAACCTTGCTGCTGGGGTTTTGGTCACTATTCTCTGTTGCAGTTTGCCTTGAGAGAACCCAAGTGGGTGCCTCCCCTTTGATTTAGATCTAGAAAGCCAGGGTTTTGAGGCCCAAAGAGGCTAGCCTCTCTTTCCGTGCGAGTTGAGCCCATTTTCTGAGCAGACACAGGAGAGCTGTTGGCTCAGGGCAGGCAAGGAAAGGCTTCGTGAGCCAAGGGAAAACAATTAGGAGTAATTACCATCAAGAGAGGCCTCCAGTGAGGGGTGAGGGTGGGAAAGGCTGTCTGTTGAAGAGGAAGATGAAAGTGGCAGACTGATTTTGGGGATGAAATAGGAGAGAGGGTGGGAGGAAGGGTTGAGCCAGAGTGTGTGCTGTCTTCCTTCTCTGGTAACAGGGCGGCACCCCTCCCCCTCAGCCTCTAGCTGAACTAACTTCCGCCTCTTCAGGGCAGAGGGGCTCCGTGTATGGGGGTGGGAGGTGGAGGAGAGGGAGGGCACAAGCCTCTGCATTCCTGACATTCTCAAACCAGTAGGAATAGCCGAGGAAACTCCCTGCTGAAGAGACAGAGCGGGAGACACAGACCGAGACAAAAAGATAAAATGGAGCACTAGAAATGTTTCCAAATTCCTACAAGTATAGGTCCCCAGGTCATCCCCAGAGAGGGCCACCACCTGGCACACTGGATTGCTGAGGCCCTCGGTGGGGACAGGCTGAATCCACTTGGTATCTCCCTACCTCACCACCTTCAATCCCTAGGCTTCCCCTTTCTGGATTCAGACTAGAGACCTCGAGGGAAAAGAGGTTTGCTAATGTGCGCAGCCAAGAGCAGAGGATGAAAGTAGGAGCCAAAAAGAAAAAGAACAGACGGGAAAGGGTTGTCATGGGAGAGGTGAGGAGAATTCCTTGTTATCCCTGTCTGGAGAAGCCAAGAGAAAATGAACCCAATGGCAGAGGGACCTTCTCATTCCCCTTGATCTCCAAACTATGATGAAAAGACAAATAAGGACCTCAATCCTGCTCACAAGAGAAAAGCAGGAGATGACTTTGAGAACCAAGCTCTGGCTTTGGTGGTGTGGAGATGCCTATCTTATTTGGTTTCACTTTGGTCGAGTCCCCATGGAGTCTAGGTCAGGCGTTTTTCCTGTTGAGATGAAGTCGTGTGGCCATGTGGAAGCAGCAGATTCCTGCACTTTTAGGGGTTTTGGAGTCATATGCTCCCTGTTTCTGTCACTGAAAATCTGTGAGACTCTGGGGAAATTATTCAATTCTTATCCTCCTCATTTTCTCATCTGAGAAATGGGGATAATAATACACCTACATCATAGATTTGTGAAGATTAAATGAAGTAATACATATAAAGTAATTCACATATAAGTCTCAGGCCAAGGTCTCAATAAATGTTTATATTATCATTAACACTATTTGAAGACAACAACTCTTAACTGACAAATGGACGATGAACTTGAAGGCAGAGACTCTGAGGTAGGAAGTATGATAAACTAGACACAAAGAGGCGAGAACTTGGAATAGGGTGGAGGCTTCATGACGGAAGTGAAGCACAGGTCAAAGATGCTAAATAACAGGAGTTCATTCATCCCTTCAACTATTCTCTCATTCAGCTATTCTAGGCACCTGGAATATATAATGACCAGAACAGATATTTTAGTGAGAGATGGATAAAACAAATCATTTAATACAGGTTGGGCATCCCAAATCTGAAATGCTCCAAAATTGAATGTTTTTGTGTGCTGACATGACATTCAAAGGAAACGCTCATTGGAGCATTTTGGGTTTCAGATTTGGAATGCTCCACTGGTAAGTATAATGCAAATATTCCAAAATCTGAGACACTTCTGGTCTCAAGCATTTCAGATAAGGCAGGGTCAACTTGTAATATAGTTAGATGCTGTTAAGTACTGTGGGGAAAAATTGAGGGTACGAAAGCTATGGGGTGTGAGAATTGGGGTATAGGGTGACATTCCACCAGAGCCCAGAGGAAGCCTTTAGTAGAATGGCCCTGAGGTAAAAGCAAGCTTGGCTTCTTAGACAAACATCAAAGAGGCCATTGTGGCTGAGGCAGAGTGGACAGGGGAGAGTGGTAGGGGATGCTACTGGAAAAGCGGTGGGTTGACTCTTACAGGCAGAGATGATTGGCTAGTGATGGGACAACGGAAAAATGAGGCACAGGAAGGTGAGGAAGTGAAATATTTTTCCTAGGGTTCAAGGAACAGGCACCCCACCCCCTTCCCTTTGTAACTTTCTGCAGAGCCCAAGACCAGACCAGGTACCCAGGGAGTGGTTTGGGATAAAGGCTGACTCTGACTCATGGTTAGGTCCAGGTCCCCATTCTCAGGGACAGTCTATTGCCTGCCTGGTGATACCCAGTGCAGGCCCAGGCATTCGACAGCTATCTTTAACCACATTCAGGAATCAGAAGAGTGAACGTGGCTTGAAGATTTCCCTACTCACTCCATATTCAATTGGCTTCAAAATCTTAACCATGACTAAAAGAAAACCTTAGAATTTGAGAACATCCTGGGGACCAGAAGATGATCTTCTAACCCAACATAGAGAAAACTGTTCCCCCAAAATAATAGATTTTTGAGAAGTTGGTGCTTTCTTATGTTTTACTGTCATGAGTGTGAGTTTTACAGGTAGAAAAGTGGCAAGCACTTCACTTTGAAGTTATATTGAGAAGAAAGGGGTGCAGGAGAGGAGCAAGAATACAAGGCCACAGTTAGCAGGGTGAGTTGGAAGTCCTGACTGGTGTGTTTGGCCTCAGGAAAGTTCTTTGGCAGGCTCCACAGACAGGTTTGGTTTTTAAAAGTGCCAAAGAGCCACAAATTTGCATGTTATTTGCGTTCCAGTCTTCACTTCCAGGTATATGGGATGAAATAAATGAATGAACAGTATTCAGACTCCTGGGTAAGGGGTGGACTCAGAAATCCAGACCACACCGAGGATCCAATCACTGGTCCAGCTTGGATCAGGAGACACAGGCACAGAGACAGAGCAAACAGTCATAGAGACAGGGGGACAGAGAGACAAACACCACCAAGTCCTTTTTACCATGGAGTTTCCAGTCAAAGCAAGAAAGCAAGATCCACAGTTTATTTTAAATAAGTCAACTTTTTAAAAATTAGGAAGAATCATATAGACAGGCAGATAAAGGCAACATTATCCCTGACTAATCTCCACCTTTGCCCCTTCATCCTCTATTTCTAGCTTTGTATGGAACTACAAGGCTATGAGTCTGCCTTCTTGATAAGGTGTATTGCTTGGTGTTTGCTTAGCCTCCTAAATTAGTTAACTATAAGGTCTACAGACTCTAATACAGACTCTAAGATCCTCAGAACAAGGTCAGCAGGCTATAAAACCCTGAGGACAAGGTGCCTTTTATTTCCATAGTCAAACCATCTTTTCACTCTACTCTTCAGGGTGCCTAAGCCCAGTGCTTAAACACATGCTTGTAAAATACCTAGCCTAAGGGGCTTCCTAGAAGTAAGAGACTCAGAGTCTCAATCTATGAGGGATGCACAATATCACCGGAAATAAAAAGGATGGAGGAAACTGTATTTAACAGAAAGCTGTGTAGTTAGAGAAAATACTTCCATGAGGACCCTGGGATAGAGACTGAGAACCCCCACCCACCCCAAAGAGCATGCTAAATGCTGAGGAAGATGTTTTTGTTAAGGGTAGAGTGAGGCATTAGGTTTGAGGCCAGAGATGAACCATTTGGGACCACAAAGGAGGTTGCAGGCTGCCATGAGCAGTCCTCCTTCCTCCACCCTCCACAATACTTTTTTTTTTTTTTTTTAATTTTTTTTGTGTTGCCCAGGTTGATCTCGAACTCTTGGGCTCAGGTGATCCTCCCATCTCAGCCTCCCAATGTGCTGGGACTACAGGTGTGAGGCACTGTGCCTGGCCCACGATGTTGTCTTTCTAAATAAATGTTGAATAATTACCTCTACCTCATCACTGGCAGGCCAGAAAGAAACAGCTTTTACTCCTGGTTCGAAAGAAAAGCACTAAATCATTTACCTGCCCTTGGTGGCTACATGTCTCAGTCCATTCATGATGCAAACGGTGAATTACAATACAAAGACAATGTGGACTTATATTATTTTCTGATTATAAGGGCTGCAGATGTCCAGATGAGAGATTTTAAGATCATGTTATCAGGGAAGGCATCAAAGAGATGGGATTTGCATATGATTACTCAGTAGGTATTTGTGAAAAGAATAAAAGTAAATTGAATGAGGGGTCTCCAGTGGACTGAACTCTGGACTTCTTGTGTGCCACTCTCCCACACTTTTTCCTTTCCTAGCACTTGTGTTCTGCAAAGGATAAGGCAATCTCCAGAAGGAAGGAATTGATGGCTACTCCTTAGATTGGAATGGAGAAAAGTCTGCAGCTAAGGTCTTGTCGCCTTAACTCTAAAACCAAGCCAGTGTTAAGCCAGTGGCCTTAAAAATTTAACTTTGAATCTCTGCCTTGACTTCCTTTTCCCAGCAGCATTGTGGCGCTTAATACCATTCCAGAATCTTAAGAGTTTGATAAGACCCCCGGACACCTGGTCCAACCATTCACACAATTGGAATTATCCCTACCATCTCCCTGACAGGCCAAAGAGACAGCCCGCAATAACATTTCCTCAAGGTCCCTCTCCAGCTCAAAGCCTCCTAGCCACTCTTTTCTCTCCCACAAAGGAAGTATGTGTAAGTATCCTTTATTTTAACAGGTGACCCGCATAACCCTCTGTCCCATGTTTCCTTCTCCACCTTCAAAGCTGGGAATAGTAGTGTGTTTTCTTAGTAGACAGATGTTAGGAGCCAGTACAGGTAAAACAAGGCCCTAGACTATAATAAAGGATGCTGGGATGAGCCTTGTCCCTTCCCGTATTTTTGAAATTCCAAGCTGTGGATGCATTGCTCCTGGGCAGGGAAATAAGGTACCCTTCCCAGGAGTTTAGCACGTGGCCTGTTTAACAATAGGGCCTAATAATCTAACACCTCTTTTTCCGACTCTCTTAGGTATGTGAACTCCCAGGGTGAAAGCATCGTATTCCACCTCATGTTAGTCCATCCAGGTGGACCAAACAAAAAGAAACCGCAGGTGTCAGTCCTCTCTCTTACTCCAGCAAGACATATTTAAAAGCCGGAGGGATGGCACAGGACCAGAAGCTGCAACATTAAAAACATTGGGGCTCTTAAGTGAACTCTTCCCCCTTTACCCACTAGAGCTGCTTAAGGGCCATGTAAAACCAGGCAGTAATGGACAGGCTATGGGACGGGGTTGGTGGAAGTGCTTTTCTAGGTTATCTGTGTTTCTACCTCAGGATCTTGGTGCTAACACTGCTGGGGGCAGTGGGTAGAAGATGCCAGCATGATTACAGTGGCTAAAGAATACAGAAATTAATTCCACATAAAAGTATGAAGCATCTCATACAGAGGAGTCAGTTGACACAAATTCCCCAGGCTGGATGAGGGAAAAGTACTCTTACATTCAACCCTAAATAGGACTCCTTGGAGCAATGGTGGGTCCCAGGTGACAAATGGGATGTAACTAGCCTCTGTGCCTCAGACCATGTGTTTCTCAAATGGATAAGAAAGGTCTATCTGGTATTCTCTGTTCAGGGTCTCAGAGTGATTCTTGGGTCTATGGTTTCTGTTGAGATCTCTATAGCTGGCATCTAGTGCGTATCATCCCTTAAATATTCCTTTCTTAGGGAAGGCAGGTGAATATGAGCACTGAACACAGGAGAAAGGGGAAGACAGGAGAAAAAAAGTCTTACTTAGTTTAAAGCAAATTACATGACATTAATAACATGCCTTTGGGCCATAAAATGCAGAAATATATATTTTTTTCCTGGTCATCAAAGACTACCCCTAAACAAAGGGGAAAGTTTCCAGATACTACTCCTGATCTTGTTGGCTAGCTCAGGAAAGAATGGTCCACTGTGTAAGTCTGTATTTGGACCAGGTCCAGGGTGGTAAGATGGTCTCAGGGTCACTAACTTCTACCTTGTGCAAAACTGCATCAGTCAGAAAGGGGGCCCAAATTCAGACAGGCTCAACAATTCCTTATATATTTTTCAAAGTGCTTTTGTTGCATGTTTCATTTTCTGCTATACATGGCAATAAATACTTGTTGCTTTGGTCTGTACAAAGTCTGTGAGGAAGGTAAGACAGATGTTATCTAAATGGACAAACAATAAATACAGAGAACAATCTTGTTCTGAGTCCCCCAGACAATAGTGAAAGAACCTGAAAAAGGTCTTTTGATTTATAGTCCAAATCTATACCATATTGCCACCTTTCAAGTTGTTGCTTACATACAGTAAATACCAAGAACTAGACAATATTCCAAGAGTCCTGCAATGAGCCTGCATGCCACAGCTTTCTAAAAGAGAATGTGAAGGTCCCCAGCAACTCATATATAGAAAGCTATTTATTTCCTACAGAAAACTCAAAACAAAGAAAAAGAAAGAAAAATAAAGAGAGACAGAAACAGAAAGGGAAAGAAAGAGAGAGAGAGAAAACAAGCACACAAAAGGTGGTCTTTCCCCAAAAGGCAGGCAGTTGAAGGTAGGACATGTAGTTGCTGGAGTGGAAACAGTAACATTCAGTTAACAATGGAATATTTAAAAAAAATAGTTTTCTTTTCAAATTGTAACTTGTGGTAAAACATAGAAAAATGTACTAAACAAGCTTGTATAAAACAGTAAAATTTTCAAATAAGCCCAGGGAAAAAGCACAATGCTGGAAAGAATGCGGTACAAGGGGAGAGGAGAAAAGATTTCATACAAAACTACCTATTACAATACAGAAAAAAGTATAAAATGTTCCTACTTTGGAACTTAAGTACAAAATGACACTGGCATTGATCACTTCACTATCTAAGCCTGAGGAGCTCTCAGAGGGTGGGGAGAGATGCTAGAAAGAAAAGGAATAGCAGTTTTAAAATCTCAAGTTGATCAGTCCAAGCTCCACCCGTTTTTTTTTAGCTGAAAATATCATCCCCCTCTGTAACCTCTACCCATATGGCAAAGTTCATCCAGGCCTCAAAATATTCCATTAGGTAGTCCACAAACACCCTACTCATAGGGGCTGGGATCTCTGTGTGCTGGAATTTGGAAAATGGAAATAAATCTACAGGCTAAATGGTGAACACATTCAGTCTTTAAAAAAGAAAAAAATAGCATATCCCTGTGAAATTTTATACATATATATACATATATATGTGTATATATATGTATACATATGAAATTCTCTGTGGTTAGAAACATATTTAAACTAGCCACAGACCAAACTAGACCTGCATTCATCCAACGCTGGAATTTTATGCTAAATACTAAGGTCCTTCTTCTTCTTGGTTAGAAGCAGGCAACAGTAAAAGTGGTGCTTTGTTGCGCCACTGAAACCGCTCCCTGGGTGGGTCTTCCCCATATCATGTGTTGGTAGCACATGCAAACCCCTGCTTTTAAGGAAAGGACTGCTTGGAACTTTGGGACCTGTCCAGGGCTCATGTGCTGTGCCTCCGGATAGGATGAAGCTACAGATGATAAAACAGCTACGTATAAAAGCAGGTGGATTTTGTATAGGGACATATAAATAGGAAAGGTCCTGGAGGAGGGGACTTATGCCTGTGCCCCAAAATCCAGTTTACAGTCACATTCCTGACTATACATCGTGAAAATTGTGTGTGTGTGTGGGTGTGTGTGTATGTCCTGTATATGCTGGTGGTTTTTATCCCTACCTTTTGCCCATGCCCTTTCCTACTTCTTAGTAAGGCCTAACAACAAGAATTTATATGAAACCAAGATTCTTTCCAAGCTTTTCTCAGTCCCGTAATTAGGGACTGAGCGAGGCTGGAGCCCTTTGAAAACAAGATGGCAGAACTGAAGAAGTGAAAAGCAGTCTCTCTCTTCAGATTAGGGATGTCCCTCACCCCTTTCACAGCACCAAAGTTTCTTTGCAAAAATAGTATCTGAGATACAAAAGGAAAGGCAGATGTGCTTGTGAATGCATCTCGCCAGGGCCTGGTCCAGGATCAAGGGTGTTACAAGAACAGAGGGCTGGGAGCAGCTGTTTCCAAGGTCTCTGGCTGTAGACAACAAAGAGCTGGTCCCCCACATGGTCAAGGTCTGCTAACTGAGACAGTCTTCACAAGAGTTTTCGGTGGAGGATCTCCCAGACCATCCGCTTCCGGAAGTATGGCATGTGTTGCTGTAGAGACACAGAGACACCCTTAATTTTCAATGCTTTTGTCTAGACCTAATACTCCTTTCCCCATACTTCTTTCTTTTGCGAGGTTTCCAACAAACAGTCTCAGTTGTATTTCTGGTCTTTTAAATTATTCATTCTTGGTTACATGTGGTTTTTTTCTTTTCATTGTTTTTTCTATTGTGATTTCTATTGCTATTTTTCATTGTTATAGCCTTAGAAGTTACACTGGGTATTTCCAGGAATCCCTAGGCTATGCCCACATGTCTCTAAGAATTTTGAGAATGGTGTCTAATAAGTCCTCTATGTTGAACTTTTAAGAGGATACGAGCCTAGGCCTAAAAATAAAAAATTCACTTTTTAGAAGAATTAAGGGAACTTCAAGAGTCAGCTCAGGCTGGTCTAGACAAAGGGCTATGGTAGAAAAATCTGGTAAAGCCACTGATTCAAACAGAAGTAAAAGACTTAAGTGGAGGACACATCAGAATAAACCATAATCTCTAGTCTCAATCCACTTTGGTCTGAGGGACCACATGGACAGAAATGACCAATCACTCTCTAAGAGAAGACTGACCAGATTCATCAAGTGAGGGGTCAGGGGAGGGGGCAGCATAACAAATTACACTAAGAGATTGAGGTATGGCCTATTCCCAAACCTGACTACTAACGGAATGCAAGGGAACTAAAGAAACTTGCTATGGTCCCAGTTCTCTTTAGAAGTTACAGTAGGTAGAGGAGACAGGCAGAGAAGGTTCTGCTCTTGACCAGGAAACTTTTACTACAATAACTGAGGTGTGGTAATCCAGGACGTGGCTTATCACTAATTTTCTTTCTTTTGTGATGTGGCTCAGGCAGTAACCATCAGTGTTATGAATCATGGGCTGAAGCACGCTAAAGGTTAGGGCAGAGGCCCCTAAAGAGAACTGGAGAGAAAAACATCTACAGGGCAGCTTGGAGACAAGGTAATCCTAGAGCTCCCTATGGAAGGCTCAGTTCACCTGTGTAAAGTTGATTGGTCTGTCTTTGGTAATACAGTCAGCATATTTGCAGGCAAACATCCCACAGTCACTTCCATTCATCTGCTGTGGAATTTCCTGGAAGACCAACAAAAACAAAAATGACATCTTTCCAAGCTTCTCTCCTTCTTAGATTAAAAATAAGAACGAAACGATATAAATTATACAGGTTTCTCTAAATTATAAACAGATGACTCTGGCCCCCTCAGTCAGGACAACAGAGGCTCAAAGAAACAAAATGTAACATTCCAGTCAGGTCTATGTACTTCATAGTAATCACACTGGAGACTATCTCAGACTTCCATGGCACCTAAAGGTATAAAAACTGCTCCCTCCCCCAGAGGCCAAATAATCAGCAAACATTCCCCTTAGGAGTGAAAAGCTTAGGAAAATATCTGGGCATTTAGCAAATCTAGTTCTACATAAGAAACACACTGTTTTCCTACGGATAGCTTAATTTATCCTCCCCCAGAAACCAACCAACCAAGCTGAAGTCAGGCTAGACACTGAGACAGGTGGTCCCTGGGGATTAAGCAGTAAAATTCTTTCCTCCCCAGATACCCTACTCTTAGGACTTTTATTTCATCAAGATGAAAAGTACCTGGCTTTTCTTGCTGAAGAGCTGCCAGCCATTGGTGTCAAACTCTTTCCTTTTCTTGTCAATGCTTTCTTGCTTTAGGTATTGCCTAAAGGTATCAGGAGAGAATGAGACAAGCAGTGGAGAACATGGATGACAGCTACCACACTAAGAATGCAGCTGACAATCCCTAGGAACAAATTTGTTTCATCTGCTCTTCTGAGGAAAAGAGTATATAATGCTGGGCAAGGAATCCCTGGATTGTTCAGTTTTCTCCAGAGCTGAGCTTGCCTCTTCTAATGTCCACTCTGTCAACTCAAAAGGAACATGACCTCTGCCTATAATAGTTAAGCTCCTTCTACCTACCATTCCTTCTGAGGAATGATTCTTTTTATCTTTTCCTTGGTTTATATGGTCCTTTAGAACTCAATCTAATGGAAGAAAAGTGCTTTTCTGGCACTACTGAGGTATTTATTTACTATTGTTAGCTTGGTTCTCCTATGTAAAAATTAAATCCAAATCAACAATGTATTGAGAATACCTTCGATAGAGCACTCTTAAGTGCAAACTGTTTACCATTGTGGAATCTACTTCCTCCTGGCCATCAGAGTGGTACAGTGAGGAATAGGTGTTTTGGAAAATGAAACAGGTGGAGCATAAAGAGATTTGCATTCTGGTTTCCACCTGAGCCACTAACTAATAGGACCTGGGCAAATCAAAGGCACCTCTGTGGGCCTTGGTCTCTTCATTTGAAAAATGAGGAGGTCGGATTAAATGATTTCTAAGTAGCATCTATATCTTTATATCTAGTCTATATTTTAGTGCATTAGGATAGTAATTGCTCCCATTAGGGCTTACTTTGGTATTGTTTTTAAACTAAACTTACTTAGACACAAAATATGCATTTTTACTTAATATGAAGATTTTATCAATCACTCCACTGAAGGTATCAAACAACTGAGTTCTATTACTGGAAAAACACCACATATACCCGATATCAAACTCTTCTGTCCTCAACTCCCTACTTACAAGAGGATTCTGCAGGCTTCATTGTTTATCCCACCCATAGAGTCGTAATAGGTAATATTCTTCTTTCTAAAGTCCACAACCTGAGAATAAGAAAAAAAATCTGGGTGTTTATGAAGTGAAGAAAATTGGTTTAAGCTTTTCCCTTTCCTGCCCTTTGGAACCTTCTGCCAGACTTCCTACAAAATCATGATAAGTTTGACTGATACTTTGCATTATATTATGCTTAATCTGCAGAGAAAAGAAATGAAGGGGTTATTCACATAAAACTATGATGGCACTGATCAACGGGTGGCCCCATTACTGCTGTGAAGCCTTTTCCTAATGTTCATTCTCTCCCTCTGCAAAGTGGGCAACAGTGAAGAAACTATATGATTTTCAGGGAATATAAGGTGAGTATCTCAAAATCATTTCCACAGTTTCAGAAAGATGGTGAGCAGATTCTGGGTTTTATTTCTTTATATTGAGAAGTTCCTTTTAGCTTTATGCTTTTCAAATGTAATCCAAAACAGACTGTGAAACAGTTTTATTAACACATTAAGCTAATGCTCACAGAGTCATAAAAATATTAAGTTACCAAGTATGCAAGGTAAGTCACGATTAGGCTGAAAATAACAGTCACAGAATCTGAGTGGCAGCATCATTAATAAGTCACTTTTTTCCCCCATGCCTTCCTTTAAGACTGCTTAGACACCCTATAACTCTCTTTTAAATATTTCCAGAAAAGGAAATTCCATAGCTTTCTTCAAAATCTATATCCCAATCTTGATAGGAACTTCATTGATCTATCTGATTTTAGTCAACCTACTACTAAACACTCTTTCTCTCAACAATCAAGGGAAAATGTAGAACTACTACTCACTACCCTTTGTGTGTTCTATAATTACATAGCTTTTACATTTTATCAAAAATGAAAGGGGTACTCACAGCTAGACACCAGTGCACTCCCAGGTGAATGGGCACCAAAAGAATGTCAACAGAAAATACATCTACTTTCTTTGTCCAACGTTTCACTGCCTGATAACCAGCCGTTTTTAATTTAGTGAAGAAAAACGTATTAAATGCATGCACACTTGGCAAGCCCTTCTCTTTACTTCGCTCCATCAGCATATTCATGTAGAAATTGATGATCTGTGGGAAGAAGTTACACCTATTAGAATAGACACTCAGGCCTAGCCTTTCAAAGCAGTTGCAGTTGCTGCATTGAATAGCATATGTAACTGTTTCCTAACAAACTGAATTAAGTCTTCAACATCCAACAGACTCATTTCTCTAAATCAAATTCTGACTAGAAGGGGGAAGGCTGAAGTGCTATAAACAGTGAAAAGAGAAAAAGCTGACATATATTATGGGGTTGGGAGTACAAATGGGCAGACGCTGGCGAGGCTTGAAGAAGACTGAAGGTTAGGTCAAAAGACTGCAGAAAGACAGGGATGTTAGAAGGTGAGGCTTATAGAAAA
Organism: Papio anubis; assembly: GCF_008728515.1. NCBI lineage: Eukaryota > Metazoa > Chordata > Mammalia > Primates > Cercopithecidae > Papio > Papio anubis. Next base: position 42,800,739 of record NC_044984.1, read on the forward strand.
GGAAAGGAAGGCATGCAAACAGTTTAATAAGGTACATTAGCAGTTACCTTTACCTACTGGAACTGTGATAGCAATTTAAGTAGATACTGAGCTCAGTTAGAGCCTAGTGTTAGTCAAGTTAAAATCAAGAATTCACACTTTATATCAGAGCCACATGGTTTTGCACAAAGATGGAAAACTCTGCTCCACGGTTTGAGACTGCCTTTTCAACTTAATAACCCATCCTGCAGAGGCAAACTCTTTTGGTCTCAAGTAGAACTAAGTGACAGGAGAAGCCATCAATTATATTAGAAAAACACCTGTAAACTGATAGTAGCTCAGCAACGTCACCTTTATATAAAGGCACACATGGAAGCATAAAAACCTACCTTATATGAGACCTAAAAGTCAAGTCACAAACATGAAGAGTAAAGTTCTACCCCAGAATCTATATGGTTAGCTTTCTCATCTTTGTTGATTCCATTTATGCCTTCACTATCAAGTGTGGAAAGAAATTACAATGCCTGAGTGGGGAGATGTGTGATTCTTTCTGTTAATGAAACAACATCTTCTCCAATAGTGACTTTGTTGTGTATGGTTCCATTAGGTCCAGGACTCTTGGTACTAAAACCTGAAAGTTATTGTGCCGGAAGTTACTGCATACTTACTTTATGTGGCCAGCTGAGGTCACGCCAGTGTCTGTCAACTGCAAGGAATGAATGGGCTAACTGATCCACGGCTTGGAAATATGACTAAGAAAACAGGCACATTTTTCAGAATGCTTTTTGGGGAATGGGAAAATGCCCCTGTTCTTTGACAAATATTTACACACCAGGATGCCAGAACAGTGAGCTACTGCCCAACAGTAAGCAACGACATACTGGGTAGGCAGCAGGGAACACTGCCAGGAACACACCGGAGCATGGTCTAGACCAGAGAAAGGGCCTATAGATGAGGATGCCTAGGCAGCTGTGGGAAACCACACTCGCCATGAGGCAGAACTCTGAGGTGGGAAAGGCTAGGACTGAAGAAAGACACTGTTTTCTCTGCAGCTCTGATGACTGAGCAACAGGCCCAGTCAGCCCAAAGGACTCAGGTTATGGCTTATTCTCTGCCTAGTGTGATGCACAACAGATAACTGGAGCTCAGTTGTTATAGATAATGATACTTAATCAAGACACAATTAGAATCAGGTATTTCTCAACTATAAGTTTCCAATCTAACTCTGCCCCTCAGGATAATGGTGCTAAAGGATGCCTCTAGGTTTCTAAAGGCAGCCACAAATGCAGTAGGATCTTCTCAGCAAGTACAGATTTCTAGGCTGTAAACTATGTTCTCTAATGAGGAAAAATTGGCAAGAAGGAATTCACTGATTCCTCTGGCCTTCTACCCATCTTATAATGTTGGCCACGTTATAGGGTAAGCCCTTCAACCCAAGACATAAGCAAATGACCTGCCAGTCACTGTAAGTGAAACCTTCCATGGGGCAGACAGCTTATATACTCCAACAAGAAATAACGACTGAAGCAGGAGATGAAAGGGACCAGGCAGAGAGATAAGGATGGTGAAGCACCTGACAGCCACGGAGATACATCTCCTCTAGGTATCTATCAGAGATTACCTCTGGAATTGTAAGTCTGAAGTGAAAAAAAAAAAAGAATGACATAAATGAGTGTCATGCTATACATCACTATTCTATTTTTCAAGAGGAAAGAGTTCCAGAAACCAAGGAAGCTTAGCTGGACTTACACAGCCTGAGTTTTGCTTGTTTTTTCAACTTGAGAGGGTTCACTAGAAAGCTCAGGACCAACACAGTTGAACAAGAACAGAGAACCCCAGTGATCAGACAGCACGGTATCTGTTCCCTTTGAGAATTCCTCTTCCATTGCTGCACCCAACCAAAGTTTCTCAACTGAGAGGGAAATGGCCTCCTCCAAAGTCAACTAGTTAATTAGCTCTAAGGAATGATCTGGGTTCTTTTTCATTTCCCCTAGATCCCAGTAGGAGGGAGTTTGGTGACCTCAATGCTCCCCACATTAGCTGAGAATGTAAATCTGACATCTGAGACAGAATTTAGATTCAAGTCTTTCTCCTCAATTTTTTAGCTATTACTCCATCCAAATGAGGAAAATTGCCACAGTTCAGCCAAGACACCATCATACCAAAAAAACAAGCTGAGAGAACAAAGAAGTCCTACATGTCATCTCACAGAGGAGGGCTGAAGATGAAGGAAAAAGAAATGAGAGAAGGGATCACAGTGTTCAAGATGAAAGAGGAGCAGTGATGGTCACAGCATTTGCTTGCATTTTGTGAAGACAACGGTCCCCTACGCCAAGTTGGCAACAGCCCTTTACTCAAACAAGACTCTCTTAGCACCAGCAGATCCTAAATTCCCTTTGAAATAAGGAGCTAAAAGTAGATCAGCCCTGTGCTTGCTGTTTGTCTCACCAATATACCACAATCTGAGGACTACTGTCAACATTAGTCCACCTGTCACCTTTTCTGGGACCCACACTTGCCTCTATTTGCTCATTGTGGCTCTTGGTGCTTAAGGAGCTGCCCTTCCTGCTGCCTTTGCAGGCTTGGCCATAAGCATCTACTTGTCTATGCAGTCATGTTTAGGGATCGGTGGGTTGTTTATAGTGCCTTGTTCCTCCGATATTTTATTTGAAGAGCTGCCAGGCTGAAGCTGAAAAAAGCTTTTCTTTCAGAGAAACGCCTACAGTGTTTTCAAATTAAGGATCCAATCCCCTTTTCCTGTATGTTACCACAATGACATAAATGACCGATGCTATTTGCATCTTCCCTCTTCCCCAGTAAACCAGCCAAACTATTGTTTTCTCATGTTTTTAGAAATATTTCACTACCAGTAAAGTCTTGATTTTTAGCCATTCTCATGCTTATACCTTGAACCCGTCTAATCAGCTTGAGAAAAAATGTTCTAAAAGGCCTGCGCATGACAATACTTCTGAGCAGAGATTAAGACAACTTTTGGGGGGACAAAAGCCGTTTTTCCAATTTTACCTCTCTAGATTTTCACCTTGACCTCCCCATTCTGATTTTCAAATTAAATTTACCCTTGTCAACCACAAAGTCCAAAAGACTAACTGAACAGCAGCATTTGATAGTGGGTCAGGTCATTCACTCATAGGAGTTAACCTAGTCATACTACAGAAACCAGAAAGGCAGATTTCCCTCACTGCGAACATGCACACAGAATTTTTCTCACATGCCAATTCAAGGAACAAATTATCAGAATTATAGCTAAAATTTTAGAGAAAGGCAAGCAACATGTTAATGGAGTCATTTATGGAGAATAACTACTATTCTCCATGTGACCTTCCATAAATCCCTGGTTAATCAACGCTAGTTCTATTGAGAAACACTTCAAAGAGATAAACCATAATAATCTGGATGCCAAAGAGCCATGTTAGAAAACTTTAGTTATGTAATCCCAGCACTTTGGGAGGCCGAGACGGGCGGATCACGAGGTCAGGAGATCGAGACCATCCTGGCTAACACGGTGAAACCCTGTCTCTACTAAAAAATACAAAAAACTAGCTGGGCGAGGTGGCGGGTGCCTGTAGTCCCAGCTACTCGGGAGGCTGAGGCAGGAGAATGGCGTGAACCCGGGAGGTGGAGCTTGCAGTGAGCCAAGATGCAGCCACTGCACTCCAGCCTGGGCGACAGAGCGAGACTCCATCTCAAAAACAAAAACAAAACAAAAAAAAAAAACTTTAGTTCTGATCATTTTATTCCACACATAAGTGTACAAGCACATGGTGGATTCATCATATTCACTTAACTAATTTATTTCATTTTGTCTAGTTTTTTTCCTTCTTATGCAATCAGCTTTTATTCTCTAAGGAAAACCTATTCCTAAGGCTAGGTTTGTCTAGTTGAACTTAAATGTTTTGCAAGCTGTTTCCTCTCTTTACTGAGCATCACTCAAATTTAACTACTCCTTGGAAACAATTATCAAACTATGACCACTACCAATTCCCCCCATTCCCATAAAAAAATATATATATATATTCTGAAAGTTAGAATGCTAGACAAAGCTGGGCGTGAGCTCCTGCCTACAATCCTAGCACTTTGGGAGGCTAAGGTGGTAGGATCACTTGAGGCCAGGAATTCGAGACCAGACTGGGCAATATAGTGAGACTTTCTCTCTAAAAACTAAAAATAAACAAAAAAGCCAGGCATGGTGGCACATTCCTGTGGTCCCAGCTCCTTGGGAGGCTGAGGCAGGAGGGTCACTTTAGCCCAGGAGTTTGAGGCTGCAGTGAACTATGATCACACCACTGCACTCTAGCCTGAGTTACAGAGTGAGACCCTGACTCGGGAAAAAAAAAAAAAAAAAAAAAAAAGAATGTTCATCAAAATGCAAGTGCTCTGGTTCCAGATTCTGATTCTGCAATAAAAATCAGGTGACTTTGGTACTTCACTATAAAGTTTTACTTCTTATTTTATACTACCAATCAAGTAAGAATATGCTCTCTATACACTAGGCTATTGTGATGCTGAACAGCCGAGAGACATCTCTTCCTTTTCAGAGATGAAGCTTACCAAATAGGTAATTAGTCTGCCTGGTTAGCTGTGGCTTCAATGTAATTACAGTCTGCTATGTAGATTCTATCTTAATTCCTCCTTCACTATCCTCCTGTCCCCCATATTTCCTATGAGTTTGGTTCTCATTGGCCTTTCACTAGCTGGTGAAGTTAGAAATACTGTATTCCAACAGTCCAATGCTTTTTCAATTGGAAACAACTGGTAATAACTAATATGTGTTTATAGAGTAGAACCCATTCCCCAAAAAAGAGACATGTCAGCTTGCTATTTTTCCAATTCATCCATGTAAACTGACAGCAAGGAATGAGAGGGAGAACAGGGTCTTGGAGGGAAAATAATAGAGAGACAGGAAATGCTCCAGTTATCCTGCTTCTCCACGTAGGATAGGGCATAGAGGGCTGAATAGAGGAAAAAGTGTTTCTGGTGTACAAATATTTGGGTGCATAGGATCGATCTAACTGTTCCAGTCTTCTACATCCTTACTGATTTTCTACTTATTCTATCCATTACTCAGAGGCAGTGAAACCTCCAATAGTAATAGATTTGTCTATTTCTCCTTTCAGTTCTATCAGATTATGCTTCACCTATTTTGAAGTTCTGTTATTAGGTGTGTACATATTTAGGTTGTTAAGCCTTCTTGATGAACTGACCCTTTTATCATTAAGAAATGTCGCCGGGCGCGGTGGCTCAAGCCTGTAATCCCAGCACTTTGGGAGGCCGAGGCGGGTGGATCACAAGGTCAGGAGATCGAGACTATCCTGGCTAACATGGTGAAACCCCGTCTCTACTAAAAATACAAAAAACTAGCCGGGCGTGGTGGCGGGCGCCTGTAGTCTCAGCTACTTGGGAGGCTGAGGCGGGAGAATGGCGTGAACCCGGGAGGTGGAGCTTGCAGTGAGCCGAGATCACGCCACTGCACTCCAGCCTGGGAGACACAGCGAGACTCCGTCTCAAAAAAAACAAAAAAGCAAAAAAAACAAACAAACAAAAGAAATGTCTCTATTACTGATAATATTCCTTGTTCTGAAATCTAATTTGTATAATGCTAATAAGTCACTTTTTCTTTTGATTCATGTTTGCCGGGTATATTTTTTCTGTCCTTTAACTTTTGTAAACCTATGTCTTCACATTTAAAATGGTTTCTTGGCCAGGCGTAGTGGCTCACGTCTGTAATCCCGGCACTTTGGGAGGCCAAGGCAGTGGGTCACCTGTGATCAGGAGTTCAAGACCAGCCTGGCCAACGTGGTGAAAACCCATCTCTACTAAAAATAGAAAAATTAGCTGGGTGTGGTGGCAGGTGCCTGTAATCCCAGCTACTCAGGAGGCTGGGGCAGGAGAATCACTTGAAGCTGGGAGGCTGAGGTTGCAGTGAGCCAAGATCACGCCATTGTACTCTAGCCTGGGTGACAAGAGCAAAACTCCATCTCAAAAATAAATAATAAATAAATGGTTTCTTACAGACAGCTTTTTAATCCAATCTGACAATCTCTGCCTCCTTTCACATATATGTAATATAAATATAACATGTACATATAAACATATGTTTAACATATATACATTTTAAAAAACCAGAATATTGATTGCATGACTAATCACTGAAATTCTTAAGATTAACTGGATGACGCAACTGCTGCCCTCTTGGGTGTAGGTGTTGTTCCTTCAGAGTCCATGCCTAAATCTGCAGTATACGATGTTTAGGTGCTTCATTCAACCAGTCGCAGTGGTATTTTATTTTAGCCTTGGCAGTCTAGTTATACTTTCTCTTGCCCTTAGCAGGGGAGCCACATTTGCTACAGGTTGACTTCTGAAGGCGGTAGGCCTTACAGCCACAGAGGCAGCACAACTCGTGTATCGTATCACGACACTTTCCAAACAGCGATGTTCCCTTCATCTTATTATCTTTACGGATACCTGCCAGACACCCTCACCAATGAATCCTTTTGCTGTTACACAGGGCCAAACATTCTCAAATTTCTCCCCTCAGCTCCTAACTGAGGTCAGAACTGTGCAGGCTCCCCAAAGGTCAGACTGAAGCAATGGACACAGTGCAGCTTCAGCTCCACAATTATGGGCTTGGTCCCCCAGGCATCAGTCAGCAGCTATTCTTCTGGCTCAAGAGGGCCGCTGCATGCCTTTTTCCTGCCCACCAGCTCCCTTTATCTGGAAATTTGCTGGCCTCCCCAAGGAGAGCCAATCTCTGCCTTTTAATTGGATGTTTCTTTACCCTATACTGTTCAGTAAGGCAGCCACTAGCCAAATGTGACTATTGAGCACTTGAAATGTGACTAATTCAACTAGAGATGTACTATAAGTGTAAACTGCATAGCACATTCAAAGAGAAGGTAAAATATCTCAATAGTATTTTGACTACATGCCAAAATGACATATTCTGGATATATTGTGTTAAATAATGTTATTTTATTTTATATATTATATACAAAATATATATTTGATATATTATATTACATATTACATATACATAAATCAAATATATATTACATATATAAATATATTATTTTATATATTTTTATATATGTTATATAATATGTATTAATATATTATATATTATATATATATATTTTTGAGACAAAGTCTCACTCTGTTGCCCAGGCTGGAGTGCAGTGGTGTGATCTCAGCTCACTTTAACCTCCACCTCCCGGGTTCAAGCGATTCTGTGCCTCAGCCTCTCGGGTAGCTGGGATTACAGGCGCCTGCCACCACACCTGGCTAATTTTTGTATTTTTAGTAGAGACGGGGTTTCAGCATGTTGGTCAGGCTAGTCTCAAATTCCTGACCTCAGGTGATCCACCCGCCTCTGCCTCCCAAAGTGCTGGATTACAGGCGTGAGCCACTGTGGCCGGTCTATATTATATGTTTTTATATAAAAATATATTATTTATATATAACATATATTAAATATACATTTTTTATATATGTGTATATTTTTAAATTGAAACAGAGTCTTGCTCTGTCACCTAGGCTGGAGTGCAGGGGCACGATCTCGGCTCACTGCAACCTCTGCTTCCTGGGTTCAAGTGAATCTCCTGCCTCAGCCTCCCAATTACAGGCACACACCATGATGCCGGGCTAATTTTCTGTATTTTTAGTAGAGACAAGGTTTCGCCATGTTGGCCAGGCTGGTCTTGAACTCCTGACCTCAAGTGATCCACCCGCCTTGGCCTCCCAAGTGCTGGGATTACAGGCATGAGCCACTGCACTCGGCCCATTTTACTTTTTTAAAAGTAACTATTAGACAATTTAAAATATGTGGCTCACATTATATTTCTGTTGGATAATGCTGACCTAGGTAATTTACATTTAACATCAATGTGGTTGGGTTTAAATCTACCATCTTGCTCTTTTTTCCTATTTGTTCTATCTGTCCTTTTTATCTTTTTTCTTCTTTCCAACTCTTTTGGATTTTTAAAGTTCCATTTTATCTCCATTATTGGCTTAGTAAATATATCTTGCTTTTAATTTTTATGTTTTAGTGGTTACTCTATGATTTACTATGCCTTTAACTTATCATAGTCTACCTTCATATAACATTATACCACTTTATGTAGAGTATAAGGATCTTCCAATAGTATATTTGTCCATTTTGTCTCCTTCTTTGTGCTGTGATATTTTACTTCTATATATTATAAATCCCACAGTATGTTGTTTTAGTTCTGCCTTAGTCACCTCTCTTCTAGACATATAAAAAAATGAGAGCAACTCCACTCCTCTTCATTCCTTTGTGTAGACTGACATTTCCATTCACAATTTTTCTTCTGCCTGAAGAACACATAATATTTCTTCTGGTACAGGTCTGCTGGTGATGAACTCTATCAGCATTTGTTTGTCTGGAAAAGTACAGCCTTATTTTTTGAAAGATATATTTGCTGGGTATAGAATTTCTACTGACAAATTTGTTTCTTCTGCAGTACTTTAAAGATGTAGCTACATTGTCTTCTGGCCTACATTATTTCTGACAGTTATACCTATCTTTGTTCTTCTGTACTTAATGTGCCTTTTTCCTTCTGGTTGCACTTAGTATTTTTATCACCAGTTTTCAGCAACTTGATTACTATGTATTTTAGCATGATGTTTCTTCTACTTGGGGTATAGAGAACTTCTCAAACTTGTCAGTTCAGTTTTCAAATTTGAAAAATCTTCCATCATTATTTCTTTAAATAAATTTCTAACACCACCTATGCCCCCACCTTTCCTTCTGGGACTCCAATTACATGCTTAACCTGTCTGGTATAATCCCACAGCTCACTGATGCTCTTGACATCTTTCTTTGACTTTTATTGTGTGTCTCATATTCCAGTTTCTACTGCTATTCAAGTTTACGAATTTTTTCTTATGAAGTGTCTAATCTACTATTAATACTACCTTATGTATTTTTATTTCAGATATACTTTTCATTTCTAGAAATTCAATGTCAGTCTTGTTTAAAAATATCTTCCATTTCTCTCCTCATGATGTCCATTTTCTTCTAACTTCTTGAATATGTGGAAGATATTTATAGTAACTTTTTAAATATCCTTGTCTGCTAATTCTATTATTTTAGTCATTTCTGGGTGTTTCTTTTCTCCCTCATCATAAATTGTACTTTCCTTCCTCGTGTATTTCTGGTCATTTCTAGTTGGATGCTGGATATTGCAAATTTTATGTTGGGCCTTGTTGTTGCTGGAATTTGTTGTATTCCTTTAAATATTGTTAGGCTTTTCTCTGGGATATAGGTTATCTGGATCGGTTTCAGGCTTTTGAGGCTTGTTTTTAGGCTTTGTGATGGTGGGTCCAGAGCAGCCTTTATTCTGGCCTCAGGTAATCCTCTAGGGTCAGTTTTATTCTAGGGTCAGTTTTATTCTAGGGTCAGTTTCACCCTATTTCTGAGGCAATACCCCTCTGAGGATTCTATTCAATGCCCTGTGACTTAGGAGGTTTTTCTACTCTAACTGGTTGGAACATAAACTACTGACACCTGTGCCGGCTCTAAAACTGTGCTGATCCCTTCTTTCTGGTGGTTCTTTCTCCAGCCTCCGGTAGCTTCTTCTCATACATGCACAAATTGGTACTCAGCCAAAGACTGGAGGGAAGCCCCCCTGCACAGGCTCTACCAGTCCCTCCTTCACAACACACACACCCCACCCTAGAAAGCTGGGGATATTATAGCATGCATCCCTTTTATTTCCCTTCCCTCAGGGATCACTGCCTGGTACTACCTGTTACCCAATGTCTGAAAATTGTTGCTTCATGTTTTGTCTAATTTTCTAGTTAAGCTGAAAGGGTAAATCTTGTTTCCTTTATCATGACCAGAAGCAAAAGTCAGTTTTATTTACTTGTATACCTAAATTATATCCATGTATTTCTAAATTTATCTGATGTCTTTTAAAACAATCCTTAGTCCCTCAAAGGAGAACCATTTGGCCATAAAGAGAAACACAAAGCCTAAAGCAGTACTCAGGACAATAAACCTAGAATCTTAAAGTTGGAAGGGATTCCAGAAGTCATCCAATTCAATCTCCAGGAATTAATGCATAGTTTCTAATAATGACACCCATTTGAAAATATTTCCTTCTGTTTCTTGACTGTTTCAATCTACTTCTACTTTTGCAACTTATTTTTCCTTTCTCTGTTTTTCTAAAGAGACAGGGTCTCAGAGTCTTGTTCTGTCACCCACCCTGGAGTGGAGTGCAGGGGCACAATTATAACTCACGGCAGCCTCGACAGCCTGGCTCAAGCAATCCTCCCACCTCAGCTTCCCAGTGTTGGGGTTACAGGCATGAGCCACTGCTCCCAGCGTAATTTCTCCTCGCTTTAACTCCATCCTCCCTTCCTTAATTAGATATTTCTATTAATAACTAATCTCCTGACCCAGTATAGAAATCCCCATCTACAGTGTCTTGATTTTAACAGTCTTCTTGCCTCCTTTGGTATTCTTTATATGGCAGCCAGTTCCCACATTCCATTTTTGAGACGTTTTATTATATTAATCCTGTCAATCATTAGTCCTTTGAAGTTGTACAGAATTTAACCAAACTCACCTATAGAGAAATCCATTTATGAAAATTTTTTTAAAACCTATTGTATGAATAGGTACTGTGGTCTACTTTTCTTTTAGGAACAGGGACGGCTTTCCATACATATTCCAAAAATAGGATTTCTGGGTGTTAATTTCCTTATAAACTGAATCTGATTCCTTTTACTTCCTGGTTCTTATATTCCTTTTTAACTCTGAAAGCCTACGAAGTATGGTACTTTGTTTATAAAATGGTAAGAACAATATATCAGTCACTTATTTTGGACAAAGTTTTAATACATCTTATAAAAAAGGAAACAGAAAAAGAAGATAAATGATTATTAATGAAAATATCTACTTGAGGGAAGAAGAGAATTGAACAGAGGACAAATCATTTGCAAAAGAAGACTGATAGTTCACAACTGAGAAACAGAATTAAGTTTTGTTTTCTTTATAAGACACAGAGTCTTGCTCTGTCACCCAGTCTAGAGTGCAGTGGCTCGATCATAGCTCACTATAAACTAAAACTCTTAAACTCAAGCAATCCTTCTTTCTTAGCTCAAGCAATCCTCCTGCTTCAGCCTCCTGAACAGCTGGGACTACAGGCACATGCCACCATGGCTGGCTAATTTTTAATTTTTTTGTGGAGATGGGGTCTTGCTATGTTGCCCAGGCTGCTCTTGAACTCCTGGCCTCAGGTGATCCTCTCACCTTAGCCATCCAAAGCACTGGGATTATAGGCATGACCCACTGCGTCTGGCCAAAATTCAGTATTCTTCAATGAGTATCAATACTTAAGGATATCTACTAATACTCCATCAGGATGTTAGCTTCTCAAGGGCAGTAACTTTGAAAGCCTACGAGGTATGGTACTTTGAAAATGGTGCTTTTTAAGATAGCTCCCATCATTATTATGGACATGTGAATTGGCACTCACTTTCAAGGATAACATTATTCTGAACTGAAAAGAAATGCACTCCTTCTACAAAAGTTGTGGCTAGGTGTGGTAGGGATAAAGCAGACAAAGAATCTTTCCTTCCTCTCATCTCCTCTAAAATAATGTAATTTCCATTAACTTAGCTTGCTAAAACTCCAGCCTCTGATGGGCCCAGTGAATGGAAAATATGTCCTGATGAATGCTGTCTCTGTAAGGAATCTCACTGAGGTAAATGCCACAGTAAATCGCAAGAGCTCAGCTCATATCCTACTCATTGCTGCCCTCTGGGAGGTTTTCCATGATTTACAACAAACTAAAGCCTACTATCCCTTTAGAATAACTGACCTCTCCCCACCAGCAATGGCAAGAAAAAAAATGGCAAAAGACCACAGATCAAAAATAACGTAACAGTGGATACTTATAACTATCCTTGATTTTCATTTCCTCCTTTGATTTGGTGAACTCTTTTTTTCTATTATTTGAACCAATGTTCTAATATCTGAGCCAAAAGAAGCAAAGAGGGTTTCTTCTAAAGAAAGATAGTAACAAACCATGTCTTCCTTATTATTCTTGGTCACAGATATTATTCAGGGAGTGATGAGCTTCTGAAATTTTTATCTTATAAACCAACTAGTGGCAAAAAGAATGGGGCTGGCTCCAGAGAAAACCAGCATCCTGGACATGATACATGGCTCCTAAGTTCTATATATCTGATCCTAAGACCAGGATCCAATTTAAGATTCTGAGGTGGTAAGATATAGTAGATAAGACCCAATACTTGGGTCTTAATCTTGGCTCTGCTGTTTACTAGCTGTATAACCTTGCAAGTTTTTAAATCTTTCTATGCCTTGTTTCTTTATCTGTAGAATGGAGATGATAAAACTGTCATATCTACCTCCAAAGATATGATGACTATTACAAGAATAAAACACATAAAACATGAATCGTACCTAATGAGGTAAATGATCAATAGTTATTAGCAAATATTATTTGGAAGTTCTTGATCATGCAAAAACAGGATATGGATATCTAAAATATTTAATGATTACTATACTGAGAAACTAAAGATCCTCCACAGCTGTGAAGCTTGAGTATACCCAGATTAGGCAGGGATGCTCACGGAAAGAAGGTACTTAGGAAAAGATACCCAACCCAGTTTTCCTTTGCTGTAAAAATAACCTTCTAAAATAAAATAGGTACTTACAGGTTTAGGTTTAGGAATAGATCAGTTTAAAAATTGTAGTGTAATTAATATACTTAAAATAAACTGGAGTTAGGAGGTGAAGACCGTAACTTTCCCAATACCTCAAATATTTAATAATAATATAACTTTGTCAATGTCCATTTAAAAAATATCATACATAAATGGAGGCTATTTTGGAAAGCTTATCATTCATTTTGTAAGCGATCTAAAATGAGTAGAACTTAGGTAGAAAGGGAAGTAAAACTGGATTCCTATAAAGAAATCCCAAAGTATTCCTTCATGCTGCAAAATGGTCAGCTAATACTTATTTGTTCAGAAGAGATGAACTGCAGAACAAGAGCCTTAAAGAGAGTGAGAATACCAATGAGTGAATGTCTTCTTCAGTGTTCAAATCTTCAATACAAGAAAAGGTAAATTCAGTGGTTCTCAGACTCTTAAATACACCTGAGATGTTTGTTAAAAATGCCTGTCTCCACCACACTCCCTCATGGTTACAAGAATGAAGAGGCCTATGAGAGGTGATTTCAATGCGGGTCATCCATGGACCACATTTTGAGAAATAGTGAGATAATGCCTTAATTTAACTGCCACTTAATGTTTGTTATTTGTATGTAAAAATAGATGCAATATTACCTCGTCATTGAGCCAATTCAGATGGTTTAGAGTTTGAATATCTTTGCGTGTAATGGTCAGGCGAAATGCTTCACTGAGAACTTCATCCTGATTCCCATTACGAAATACATTCTTTATTTCTTTCTCCATTTCCTAAGAAAACAAAAGGTGTCAAGACATCAAACATGCGTGGCTTCAGGAAAACCATATTTCTCACCAAGCCCCATGAAATCCTCAGACTATATTTATCACCATTCGATTGTTTATAAATTTACTGTTAATCAGTTTACTTCTATGTAACATTTTGGTTTCTATTCCTTCCCAGTAATCCCTGATTACTTCTTTACACTTCATCTAGTCCTCCCTTCTCTTTTTCAGCACAACATTCAGATCCTTGTTTCCATATTAATTCCTAAAATCTGAAATAACCTTCTGCTATCAAATTTTCTAAGCCATGAGAAAAATTAACTATATTTTATATCTCTGGTCCAAACAACTTCCTGAGAAACAGATTTTTTTCATGAAAGGTTATAGTAAGAGAGTAAAGGCAGTATCTTTTAGAAATTACTTTCTTAGAGATCTTTTTTTAAAATATAAAATACAGAATTCAGTACAACTATAGTAAGTGTGTTATGCTCACCAGCTACAAGGTAGGTTTCAAAGAGACGTATGGATAAAGAAACGGATTATCTAAAAATGTACACAGACCTCCATGTATTTTCTAAATTTTCTATAATGGGTTTTATTACTTAAAAAAAAAGCAAACCTCAGCTTGCAATTTAGGATCAAACTATTGTATGTGTGCAGTAAGTAAAAATGCACATGACAGGAAAGACAAATGTATTAAATACTTCTCCACTGAAGTTGTTAAAAGCCACCAACAGTTCTTTCATAAATTTTCAATATTTTAAAAATAAAGCCCAGATTGGTATGTAAAATAAGTGAAAGCAGAAATATACAAGAAAACTTAAATACCAAGTGTTCTACGGCTTTTTTTTTTTTTTTTTTTTTTGAGATGGAGTCTTGGCCTATCACCCAGGCTAAAGTGCAGCGGCACGATCTCGGCTCACTGCAACCTCTGCCTCCCGGGTTCAAGCAATTCTCCTGTCTCAGCCTCCTGTGTAGCTGGGATTACAAGTGCCTGCCACCACGCCCAGCTGATTTTTGTATTTTTGGTAGAGACGGGGTTTCACCGTGTTGGCCAGGCTGGTCTCGAACTCCTGACCTCAAGTGATCCACCTGCTTCAGCCTCCCAAAGTGATGGGATTACAGGCGTGAGCCACCGTGCTTGACCACTATTGCTTTTATGTTTGAAATTCGTCCGAGAGATTCTTTCTAAACATAATGCTTGGTAGTGTAGAAATTAAGTGTATGTAATTTACCTCTGTAATTTCAGGAAATTCATCTTCACTATCAGTTAATTTATGACCTTTTTTTTGTGTTTCTTGGGCAACAGTAACAGGAATCTCCTTTTCAAGAGGTACACGAAGATGCAGTTCTACTGAATCATGTACTGAATGTTCCCGCTCCTGCAATCTCTGAAAGATAAAACTTCAGAATAAGCAGGATAAAGAAATCTGTGGCTGTTCCTTGACTTATGATAGGGTTATGTCCCAATAAACCTGTCATAAGTCAAGGAGCATGCTGAAATGCCTATTGCTTTCGCTTTTTTGTAAAGTCAAAAAATCATTAGTCAAACCATCACAAGTAGGGGACTATGTATATTTGTCTTATGTACAATGAGTAGTACTGACTGAACAGACCGAGAACATTTACCACATATCATAACATGCTATGCTACCATACGATCTTGGAATTACAACAGCAATTACCCAAATCTGGGTAACTTTCCAAAATAGTTTCTATTTCGATGTACTATTTATTTGCAATATTATTCCAATTTTCTTTTTTACCTGGTTTTGAAGCTGTAAGGCCAATGCTTTCTGTTCTTCAATCTGGCGCAATCTTTCTCGTGCTCGAGAATCATAAACACTAGTTCTAGAAAATGAAAAGGAATGTGACCAAATGTAGACCACTCTCAGTATCAAACATATTGTTGATGTACACTGAGTATTAAATACAGAACCCTCACAAAGAAAGTCTAAAATCCTTACACTAACTTATCAGCCTTATTTTAAGACATAGAGTGAAACCACATAATGTTACTGAAATTACTCTACTCTTTTTACGGACATTATTATTATTTTTTATAGAGATAGGGTCTCACTATGGTGCCCAGGCTGGTCTCAAACTCCTGGGCTCAAGCGACCCCCCTACCTTGGCCTCTCAAAGTGCTAGGATTACAGATGTGAGCCACCACACCCAAACTATTTTTACTGAAATTACTAAAAATATCAGTGCATTGCTAAATGTGAACGGATGACTTGTTAACATTTGTAAACACATAGTTCTTTTCTTAACATGCTTTTAAGATTATAATGAAAGCAAAACTTCAGTCCGGAAATCCAAAAATGGGATTGAACCCCAAAGGAGAAACTAATACAAGATATTGCTGAAGTTTAATTCAAATACTGTATTTTTGATAGATTTTTAAAAAATTACCGAGACCAAGGGGTTTGGATAACTCAATAAAGTAAGTTCCTTAAACAAGACTAAATGCTTTCAGTGATTTTGCAAAGTCCAGAAATATGAATTATTTAATAAATTAGTTTTACAAATGCCAAAATAGGATCATTTATTGTCCCTACTACATAATAGCTAACTCTATTTTTCCAATTTAATTTAGCTTCAACAATTGTTATAGATTTAATAAACATAAGTGTAGAAATGTTCCAACTCCAACAAAATTTTGAAAACTCATCAACTTAAAAGTATAAACAGGTACTTTTTTCTTTTTTTTGAGACGGAGTCTTACTCTGTTGCCCAGGCTGGAGTGCAGTGGCATAATCTCGGCTCACTGTAACCTCCGACTCCCAGGTTCAAGCAATCCTCCCACCTCAGCCTCCCACGAAGCTGGGATTACAGGCGTGTGCCACCACGCCCAGCCAATTTTTGTATTTTTAGTAGAGATGAGGTTTCACCATGTTGGCCAGGCTGGTCTTGAACTCCTGACCCCAGATGATCCACCCGCCTCGGCCTCCCAAAGTGCTGGGATTACAGGCGTGAGCCACCACACCCAGCCTAAACAGGTACTTCTTATTGGCAAAAAACAAAGTGATTGAGAAGGAAAAATGATACCAAAAATAACTTACAATTCTTTGATCCACAGCTCTGCCTGGAAGAAAGTAGAACTATGGGTAGGAAAAGAAAAATTTGACAAATGAGCAGGAGGCTTATGAGAAAATGAAAATATTTTCATCAATAAAAACAATAATTTAAATAGTTTATACAAATGCTTTACAAGTATGGAATAAGTAAAAGGAATCCAAATGACATAAAATAACTGTAATTAGGAAATAAGGAGACACAGTCCTTACGCATACATATTAGTTAAAATCATATGGATACATATTAGTTAAAAAGGTGACCCAAAGTTCAGCAGAGATATTATATTTGGCATAGCTCCCTACTTGCATGAGAGACCAACATTACGTGAAAGAGGACATCACTTCTCAAAATAATACATTAAGCTAGAACATTGCTCTTCCCAAATGATTCAGATTGAAAAATGTATTAAAAATCCCCACCCACAAAATAATCTACATCAAATGGCTAACAAGCCAATGAGCCAAAGCAGAGAATCAGCAACACAACTTCATTCCAAAGATGACAGGTCAATTCTAGGTCCATGTGGCTCTTGCTGACAATCCAAGTGATATGCTGGGCAGAGCCACAGGCATGATTAATTGTCCTAGAGCCTCTTGTTTTTTTCAAACTTCCTTATCTACAAACTTCTAACTAGGCAGGATCTATCACAGAAACAAAAAGAAAAAGAGTGAACACTTTTCCAAAGAAAACTTTTAAATATACAGAATAAGTAAACGGCATCAAATTGGGAGTTAAGAGACCTGGATCAGAGGCCAGGCATGGTGGCTCATTCCTGTAATCCTAGTGCTTTAGGAGGCTGAGGAGGGAGGATCGCTTGAGCCAAGACCAGACTGGGCAACACAGGGAGACTCTGTCTCTTAAAAACAAAACAAAAGAAAACAAAATCCTCTGCAACTAGAATAGTGCTTGGCACATAGTAGGCATTTAGTTTTCTTTTTTTGACTCTTACTCTGTTGCCCAGGCTGGAGTACAGTGGCACAATCTCGGCTCAATGCAACCTCCACCTCTTGGGTTCAAGAGATTCTCTGGCTTCAGCCTCCTGAGTAGCTGGGATTACAGGCACCCGTCACCACATCCGGCTAATTTTTTTTTTTTTTTTTAAGTAGAGACGAGGTTTCACCATGTTGGCCAGGCTGGTCTCGAACTCACGACCTCAGGTGATCCATCCACCTTGTCCTTCCCAAAGTGCTAGGATTACAGGCATGAGCCACCATGCCCAGCCATGTAGTATTTCTTGAATGAACAAGTAATGTAGGGGCCAGCAGTTTTCTTCAATGGATCAAGGTATCCACTGGCTCAGGAAAACAAAATGCAGGGAAAATCTGCTTTTCCAAAGAGATGTATTATTTCTCATATAATTGAGGCATATAGTAATAATAACTACAACTGTTTTTGAGCACATACTTAGTGCTCTACATGTAAAACTCTGCTCTAGATGTTTTATGTATTAGTTAAGCCTAATGAAAATGCCCATATTATTTACACCTCAACATAATATATAAAAAAGAATTATTACTCATACTGTACAGAAATGAAAAAGGAGGTTCAAAATGATTATTTATCTTGAAAAGCCAGGATTAGAAGTCTTATCTGTCCAATTCCAAAGACTGTATTCTTTCGACTGTGCCTTTCAATAGATCAAAGCATTAAAAAAAAAAGCTGGGGGGAAATGAGTACTTGGGCTACTCAAGAGAGCACTTCAGCCTACCTAGGAAATTCATTTATCTAACAAAGATTTATTTACTAAGCACCCATCATATGCCAAGCACCATGACCAGCAATGGGTGACAGGTACAAAGGTATTAGTAACAAACAAGGTAGAAGGATGGAAAGAAAAACTAATGTTATCTGGCGAAGTCAAAGAAATCTTCTGAGAAAAAAAAGTAACACCTGGGTGAGATTTTGAAAAGCAAAATTAAGGCCAGGCATGGTGGCTCATGCCTGTAATTCCAGCACTTTGGGAAGCCAAGGTGGGTGGAACACCAGAGGTCAGGAGTTCAAAACCAGCTTGGCCAACATGGTGAAACCCAATCTCTACTAAAAACACAAAAATTAGCTGGGTGTGGTGGCATGTGCCTGTAATCCCAGCTACCCTGGAGGGTAAGGCACGAGAATTGCTTGAACCCAGGAGGCAGAGGTTGCAGTGAGCAGAGACTGTGCCACTGCACTCCAGCCTGGGTGATAGAGCAAGACTCTGTCACACACACACAAGAAAGAGAGAAAGAGAGAAAGAGAGAAAGAGAGAAAGAAAGAAAGAAAAGAAAAGAAAAGAAAAGAAAAGAAAAGAAAAGAAAAGAAAAGAAAAGAAAAGAAAGCAAAATAAGAGCTTATCAAGTAGACAGAGAGACAAAGGGACATCCAGACAGAACAAACAGAAAGTATAACGGCAAAGAGGCATGACACAGCATAGCATATTCTGGGAAATAAAAGCAGATCTTCATTACTGGAACTTAACTGGGAGGCAGTAGTGGAGAATTAAGAGTAGAGAGCCAATAAACCAAGCATCAGCAGAGTAGGCTCCAACTTTGACAAAGAGCATCACTCAAACAGCCCTACCCTACAGACCATTTTTCCTGCCAACTCATTCTTTAGTCATCACTAGGAGAAATCCTCCGTAAATGAAAGGCAGTTTTAGTAAAGAACCATTAAGGAACTGAGATCAACTCTTTACCTGAGAGATCAACTTCTTCCCAAGAAAGCTGCACACATCTTGTGGCATTTCACATGAAGCACATATAAAAATAAGTGTTTTATTTGTAAGTTAATCTTCACGATTAAGTGTAAGGTATCAATACTGGCATTTTATTGATAAGGAAACTGAGGTTCAGAAGAGTAAGTTGTCCAAAGCTACATGAAGCCTTTTCCAACCCAAAATCAGAAGGCAGATCTGACTCCAAAAAAAGATATAAGAAATAAAGAATCTAAACTATGAAGTCTTCCCCAAAGACTTAACAAATAGAGAATTTTAAGAAATATTTAAAGCTTAGAACACATGGGGGAGCTGCAAAGAAGTAGGGCAACTAAGATGAGAAAGAATATTTCATTACCCTTAATCTTCTCAATAGAAAACTGATGTTATTCTCATCCTAGCAATTGAATTCCCAAAGCCATATTTGGCAAAGGCACACCAATCATAGTAACCTACTGGATCACAGAGCAAGAAGTATTTGATACCTCCAGATAAGTAAAGTTTCATGCAGAAGTTCACATGTGAATTGAGACCTGAAAGATAAAACACTACTGACAGACAAAGTTGAGGTATGGAGGACATTCCAGGCAAAAAGAACACTGAATGTGAAGGCAAGAAATGCTTACTGTATTTACAAACTGAAAATAGTCCAGCTTATAAAAACACATGAAAGAGTCCCATATTTCCATATGGCTCCCTCTTACCTCCATCATGTCTCTGCTCAAGTCACTTGATCAGAGACTTTCCATGACCACCCTATACAAATAGTATCTTCCCAATCCTACTCTATATACTACCCTGCTTCAATTTTCTTCATAGCACTTATCACTTCAAGGCATATACGTTTGTTTATTTGTTCACTATCTGTCCTTCATCCTTCCCCTCAAGTAGAATGCAAGCTTCTTGAGAATAGGGACTTCACATTGTTCACTATTATCCTCAATATTTATACTAGTACCTGGCACACAGTAGGCTCTCGGTAAATACTTGTTAAAGTGAGAAAGTGAGGCTTGTGAAAGAAGTGCTTTGTAAGTGCATAGTAAGGAGCCTGGCTTAATTCGATGTCTAATAAACCACCCTTGAAGGAGGTTAACAAATAATCATTAAACTCCTTTAATGAATGATCAGACACATATTCTGAAAGATCACTCTGACTGCAGTATGGAAGATGGACTAAAGAACAAAGTAGACCAGGTGCAGTGGCTCACACCTATGATCCCAACACTTTGGAAGGCCAAGTCAGGAGGATCGCTTGAGGCTAGGAGTGCAAAACCAGCCTGGTCAACATAGCGAGATCCCGTCTCTACAAAAGAAAAATTTAAAAATTAGCCAAGTAAGGTGGCACGCATCTATGGTCCCAGCTACCGAGGAGGCTGAGGCAGGAGAATCGCTTGAGCCCAGGAGTTCAAGGCTGCAGTGAGCCATGATTGTGCCATACTGCACTCCTGCCTAGGTGACAGAGCAAGACCCTGTCTCAAAACAAAAACAAAAACAAATGAAAAAAGAGCAAGGCAGAAGAATTGTTTCAAGAACATGGTATGGTGGAAGATGGAATGAAGAACAAAATAGAGGCTGAAGGAAGAACAATTATAAAGCCACTGAAATAATTCAAGTAATATGTGACAGAGGTCTGAATTGAGGTAGTTTTACATTGTGTAACTTTTAGTGAAAAAGTTGTGATTAAAGAAAGGCAAAACAATATGTTAAGAACAAACTTTTAGGCCAGGCATAGGCTCACACCTGTAATCCCAGAACTTTGGGAGGCCGAGGCGGGTGGATCACTTGAGGTCAGGAGTTCGAGACCAGCCTAGCCTACACAGCAAAACCCCATCTCTACTAAAAATACAAAAATTAGCTGGGCATGGTGGCGTGAGCCTGTAATCCCAGCTACTTGGGAGGCTGAGGCAGAAGAATCGCTTGAATGAGGGAGGTGGAGGTTGCAGTGAACCAAGATTGCACCACTATACTCCAGCCTGGGTGACAGAGCGAGGCTCCGTCTCAAAAAAATTAATTAATTAATTAATAAAGAACAAGCTTTTTCCAAAGTTTACCTGGGAGTTGGAGTCTGGGAATCTTTCACTTTCAGTAAAATCACAGAGTCTGATCCTAAATAAAGAAACACAAGAGCATTTCATTAGTAATAAAACTCCACAAAGTTATACTTTCTAGATATCTTAGTTTAAGTTTCCATACTTTGCTGTATTCTATTTCCACAAAAATAACATAAGAACAAAGGTCAGATGGGAGAGAAAGAGAGGTAAGTCCATTGTCACTGAGAACAGAAATAGGTCTTTGTGAAGAACTTGCTTCACAAATAAGAAAGTCCCTGGGAAATACAAGCATATTGGCCCTTCAGCATCTACTCCTAGGCTGCACTTGCTCCCTGTGCTTCCTGTCTGTTTCAGGAGAACAAGAAAATGGCAGGATTCCTTAAAAGTCTTCATGGTAGTCCTCCATCTGCAATTTTGGTTTCTATGGTTTCAGTTACTCGTAGTTAATCATGGTACAAATATATTAAATGGAAAATTCCAGAAATAATTAGTAAATTTTAAATTGCATGCCATTCCAAGTAATGTGATAAAAATCTCTATCCAGCTCTATTTCAGGCATGAAATCATCCCTTTGTCCAGCATATCCACATTGTATGCACCACCTGTCATTTAGTTGTCACCTCAGTCATCAGTCTCAGTATAGCAGTGCTTGTGTTCAGTAATCCTTACTTAATAACGTCCCCAAAAGGCAAAAGTAATGATGCTGGCAATTCAGGTATGCCAAAGAGAAGGTGTAAAAAGTGCTTCCCCAGCCTGGCCAACATGGTGAAACCCCGTCTCTGCTAAGAATACAAAAATTAGCTGGGCATGATGGCTCACACCTGTAATCCCAGCTACTCAAGAGGTTGAGGCAGGAGTAGCACTTGAACCCAGGAGATGGAGGTTGCAGTGAACCAAGGTGGTCCCACTGTACTCCAGCCTGAGCGACAGAGTGACACTCAGTCTCAAAAAAAAAAAAAAAAAAAAAAACCTACTTCCTTTAAGTGAAAGTGTGAAAGTTCTTGATTTAATAAGAAAAAAGTAACATTTTCATTATAGTGTATTGTTATAATTTTTCTATTATTAGTTATTATTGTTGATCTCTTACTGCACCTAATTTATAATCAAAAGTATGTATGTATATTATGTGTATAGGGTATAGTATATATAGTATACTCTCCATGGTTTCAAGCACCCACTGGCTGGGGGTGGGTCTTGGAACATATCCTCCCCCCACAGATAAGGGGGAACTACTGTAGTTCATGATCTACAATGAGACTGAATTAGGTGAAAGGAGGAAAGGGGTGGAGGAAAGGAAGAGGGAAGGAAACTGGAAGAAGGAGGGAAGGGGGACAGGGAAGGAAATATCACCCCAGGAGGTATCTAAAAAGTACAAATTTTATCATTCTATTATGTATTTTCTCTGTTGAATACTACTCAAAGGCAGGAATCATGTTCTTCTAAAGTGCTATGATTAGATCCTCAGAGTATTTATTAAATGGTACAAGGAAAGTAATTAAACAGTGCAATGTAGTATATTTGTTTCAATTTAGTTGTATAATATCTGCAACACAGTGTATGTTTCTGAGGTTAAAGGAGTTTTGTTTTTTTGGCTTGTTTTTTTTCCTTTACAGTTCTCAGTATATCACCTCACAAAATATAACAAGAGTCTTCATGGATATATGTAGCTATATAATGATGCTGCCAAAAAGTTTAATCCTGAGTGAGAATTCTCATAAAGTGACAAGTAGATAAAAAAAACAAAACTCAAACAACCTGAGAAAGGAGGGGAACGACTAGTGCTCCATCTATCAAAAAATCCCTGATGTTTAACCATTTAACCTAAAACTTGTTTTAAGTTACATACCTAAGTACATACCATAAATTGATACATAATACATACCTAAAGAAGGGGAAAATTAAGGAAACAAAGAAATCTATCACAAAAAAACCTTAATTAACTGGAATGCAAAGAGAGTGAATATTTCAGTTAGTTGAAAATCAGGTAGAAAGCTTTTTGTTTCCAATGCTGACAATCATTCTAAAACGCACAAACCTAAGTACTTAAGCTTCAATATTTATCTGATGTTTCAAAACTCCTACAACTTCAGAATTCTTACTTACCACTGTAAAGTCATAGAAACAGAGAAAGTGCTGAAGCAATTGGGCTGAGTATATATACTCTGACTCTAGCTTCTACTTAGGAAGTTAATTGTTTAAATAAAAAGTATCAAATCCTTTGCATCTTGAGGTAAGAAAAAAAGAATATCCTATTTGTGGGTTTAATTTACTCATAGCATGGTTAACTGAA
The DNA here is from genome assembly GCF_008728515.1 of Papio anubis. Classification (NCBI taxonomy): domain Eukaryota; kingdom Metazoa; phylum Chordata; class Mammalia; order Primates; family Cercopithecidae; genus Papio; species Papio anubis. The sequence continues at coordinate 42,824,311 of NC_044984.1, forward strand.
TCATATGTATTTAAAGTATGGAAGTACATGTCTTACAAGTTCCATATCCCTTATCCAAAATGGTTGGGACCAAAAGTTTCAAATTTTGGATTTTTTTGACTTTTGAATATTTGCATTATACAATTTGAGCATCCCAAATCCAAATATCCAAAATCCCAAATGCTCCACTGAGCATTTCCTTAGAGTATTATGTTGGTATTCATAAAGTTTCAGATTTTGGAACATTTTGGATTTCATATTTCCAGATTCGGTATGCTCAAACTGTGTATGTTTATTTATATGTATATTACAATGTTGCCTGTAATAGAGCTAATAAACAGTTAATTGGCTATTAGGACTAAAAATATAGTTATATGATACCATGTTTACCTTCAGATTGTGTATTTGAAGCTGCTAAGTTATCTGGCTGATGTGGAACAGAGTGGTGATGATGGGGTTGATGAAGAGTATCAGAATCTTTGGATCCAAATGCAACAACATCTGGGGTATAAGAAGAGAGGGAATATACACTGTGGGACAGCTGTTCCTGGTTAGTTAAAATGCTGGCAGATCCAGATGATGAAGTATCAGAGCCAATGATCTGAGATGCACAAGAGTTTCCATTTTTAAATAGTGAGTCTTTCAAAGTATTTTTACTGGAACTAAGACATCGAGACCTAGCAAGAGAAGAATATTGTTTCAATATCAAATAATAAATTGTAGAATTAAATTCATCTGAAATATGCTTCTGTGACTCACAGGTGTAAAGGAAAATGTGTGGTAGGTTTGGCTATAGAAAACTGTTTCCCTGTGACCATCTGTAGCAGCTGTCTGTAAATCTCTCTTTCTTCTTCTTGAACTGTCTATAAAAACAAACAAACAAACAAAAAAACAGTTTAAACACATGCAATAAGGCAAGTACTTCTAAAACCAGCATGTAAATGGAATCCTAGCTCTGCCAAAGCTCAGGCAGAATCCTTAAGATAATTAAGAATTACGGGCCTGACACAGTGGCTCATGCCTGTAATTCCAGCATTTTGGGAGGACAAGCGGGGAGGATCATTTGAGGCTAGAAGTTCAAAACCAGCCCAGTCTACATAGTGAGACCCCAACTCTACAAAAGAAAAACTAAAAAAAACTGGCTGTAGTGGCACATGCCTGTGGTCCCAGCTACTGGGGAGGCTGAGGCAGGATAATCACTTGAACCTGGAAGGCGAAGGTTGCAGTGAGCGAAGATCGTGCCACTACACTCCAGCCCGGGGGCAGAGCAAGACTCCATCTCAAAAAAAAAGAAAAAGAAAAAGAAATATATATATATATATAATTATCAAATGTTTAAAAGAGAGGTTGAGTAAATACCAGATAATATACTTTGAAAAATTATGGAACATATATTTAAATAATAGTGCAGAGAAGCTATAGGCTATAAAACCAGAAAGGCAGCAGGTAATCACTTCTGAGTCAAAAAAGAGTCCCAGAAATAAAGGGCCTCTAAATTAGGATTCCAACAAATCCCTTGATTCCTGAAACCTGTTAGAAAAATCACAAGGAAGTAACCAGAATAGTCCAAAACAGTTAGAGTGGAATATCTTGCTAACAGTTTCCTATTTTATTTAAGTGCAGTTACTTTCCAGAGACAATTTTCATCTCCAACATTTATTTATTTATTTTTCCTTTAAGCCCCAATACTACATTTAGGGAAAACCATATACTTCATAACATTCATTCATTGTCATGCACACCTACTATGCTCCAGTCACTAAAGATAATGAATGCATCGAATAAAATAAAGTTCCTGTATTTATGGAGATTATATTGCAGTGAAAGGAATTAAACAAAAAATTAGTCAGGTAGAATGCAGAAAATTAAAGAGTAAGAGAATGGAAAGTTATGGAAGGAGAGCAGCAGGAACAGGTAAGATTTCTCTTAAAAAGGTGGTATTTCCGCAGAAACCTAAAGCCAAGGGAAGAAGTCAGTCCTAGAAACATATAAAAGAATATTCCAAATAGAGGAACAACAAATGCCAAGCCCTGAGAGGGGAAGGTGCTTAATGCGTTCCAAAAACAGTAAGGTCCATGTGAATCAGAAGAGTAGGAAGAAATGAGATCACCTGACAGAGAACCAGATTATATAAGAACTTATAACTCTGGCAAAGCATCAATTCTATACAGGTCCCATGACTCAATGGGCTGTGTTCACTAGCACTTAGTAATATGCCCTGGCAATTTATTTTTAATCTTATATACAGTTTAATACAACCACCAATTCTCACAAAATAATTTTAAACATTATGTCAGGGTTAGCGGCATCTTGTACCGTGATATTTCAATATGTGCTGGGACTACAGGTGCCCACCACCATGCCTGGCTAATTTTTTGTGTTTTTAGTAGAGACGGGGTTTCACCGTGTTAGCCAGGATGGTCTTGATCTCCTGACCAGCCCAGGCTGGAGTGCCGGGGCGCCATCTCGGCTCACTGCAACCTCCACCTGCCGGGTTCGAGTGATTCCCCTGCCTCAGCCTCTGGAATAGCTGGGACTATAGGTGCACGCCACCACACCCCGGCTTTTTGATTTTTAGTACAGACAGGGTTTCACCATGTTGGCCAGGCTGGTCTCGAACTCCTAACTTCAAGTGATCTGCCCACCTTGGCCTCCCAAAGTGCTGGGATTACAGACATGAGCCACAGCACCCAATATGTAGGGGTTTTTTTTTGTGTGTGTGTGTTTTGTTTTGAGACGGAGTCTCTGTCATCAGGTTGGAGTGCAGTGGCACAATCTCGGCTCGTGGCAACTTCCGCCTCCCTGGTTCAAGCCATTCTCCTGCCTCAGCCTCCCGAGTAGCTGGGACTACAGGTGTGCACCACCACGCCCAGCCAATTTTTTTTTTGTATTTTTAGTAGAGATGGTGTTTCACCATGTTGGCCATAATGGTCTCAATCTCCTGACCTCGTGATCTGCCCGCCTCAGCCTCCCAAAGTGCTGGGACTAAAGGCATGAGCCACAGCACCCAGCCACCAGTATGTATTTTTTTAACCCTTGGTCTCCTCCCACTCTCTCGTCTTGTAGTCCCCAGGGTCTACCACTCCCATCTTTATGTCCATTTGTACCCAATATTTAGCTCCCACTTATAAGTGAGAACATGTGGTATTTGGTTTTGTTTCTGCATCAGTTTGCCTAGGATAATGTCTTGCCTATGTTTTAACAGTTTTGTTTTCTTGGTATTGAGTTGAGCTCCTTATACATTTTGAATATCAACCCCTTATAGAATGGATGCAAATATTTTCTTCCAATCTGTAGGTTGTCTCTGTACACTGTTAATTGTTTCCTTTGCTTTTTAGTTTGATGTACTCACATTTGCCTACTTTTGCTTTTGTTGTCTGTGACTTTGCATGCAAATCCAAAAAAATCAGTGCCAAGACCACTGTTGTGTAGTTTTTCCCATTTTCTTCTAGCAGTTTTAGAGTTTCTAGTCTTAAAGTCTTTATTCCATTTTTAGTTGATTTTTGTATATGGTATAAGGACCTAATTTCATTCTATGGAAATACAATTTTCCCAATACCATTTAGTGAAGAGACTGTCCTTTCCCTTTGTGTAGTCTTGGCACCTTTGTCAAAAATCAGTTAACTAGCTATATAACAGGTTCATTTTTTTTTTTAATTATACTTTAAGTTCTAGGGTACGTGTGCACAACATGCAGGTTACATATGTATACATGTGCGATGTTGGTGTGCTGCACCTGTTAACTCGTCACTTACATTGGGTATATCTCCTAATGCTATCCCTCCCCCCTCCCCCCGCCATGACAGGCATAACGGGTTCATTTCTAGGTTTCCTATTCTGTTTCATTGGCTGATGTCTATTTCTAATACCATGCCGTTTTAATTACTATAGCTTGGTAGTATAGTTTGAAATCAGCTAGTGTGGTAGCTTCTTTTTTGTTCTTTCTGCTCATAATTGCCTTGGCTATTCAGGGATTTATATGGTTTCACATGAATTTTACCATTTTTTTCTATGAAAAATAACATTGAAATTTTGATAGGGATTGCACTGAATCTGCAGATTGCTTTGAGTAGTATGGCCATTTAAACAATATTAATTCTTCCAATCCATGAACACAGAATAGTTTTCCATTTAATTGTATCTTCAATTTCTTTCAACAATGTATGTTTTTCAGTATATAGGTCTTTTAATTCCTTGGTTAAATTTGATTTTTTTTTTGTAGCTATTGTAAATGGGATTGTTCTCTTGATTTCTTTTTTGCACAGTTCATGGGTAACAGTGCATAGAAACACTACTAATTTCTGTGTGTTGTTTTGTATCCTACAACTATACTGTATTCATTTAATAGTTCTAACAGTTTTTTGGTGGAGTCTGTAGGGTTATATATATACACACATATATATACACACACATACACATATATACATATACTATATATATATACACACATATATACACTGTATTCATTTAATAGTTTGAACAGTTTTTTGGTGGCATCTGTAGAGTTTTCTATATATAAGATCATGTTGTCAGCAAACAGTGACAATCTTATTTCTTCCTTTCCCAAAATAACACATGTAACTTTTTTCGCTTTGCCAAAATGAAAGTTACCTAAAACTTTAAACAAAAATCTTTTTTGGACCATCTGGTACTATCAGTAAAAGAAAACATCTTTCTCTGTTAAATTACTTGTTAAACTGTTTTTTGTTCTTTTTGTTAAGCACAGTGGCTCACACTTATAATCCCAACTCTTTGGGAAGTCAAGGCTTGAGCCCAGGAGTTTGAGACCAGCCTGGGCAACAAAGTGAGACCCTGTTTCTACGTCAAAAAATTTTAAAAATTAGCTGCATACTGGCGGGTGTCTGTAGTTGCAGCTACTCAGAAGGCAAAAGAGGGAGAATCACTTGAGCCAGGAAGTTGAGGCGGCAGTGAGCTGTGATTGCGCCACTGCATTCCAGCCTGGGTGACACACTGAGACTCTATTTCATAAAATAAAATAAAATAAATTAAAAATTTAAAAAGCCCTAACTGTTCTTTACTGAATAAGAAAATTAGGGGCTGGGTGCAGTGGCTCACTCCTGTAATACCAGCACTTTGGGAGGCCGAGGCGGGTGGATCATGAGGTCAGTAGATCGAGACCATCCTGGCTAACATGGTGAAACTCCATCTCTACTAAAAATACAAAAAATTAGCTGGGCGTGGTGGTGCCCGCCTGTAGTCCCAACTACTCAGGAGGCTGAGGCAGGAGAATCGCTTGAACCCTGGAGGCGGCGGTTGCAGTGAGCCAAGATTGCGCCACTGTACTCCAGCTTGGGCAAGAGAGCAATACTCCGTCTCAAATAAAAAAAGAAAATTAGGATCTTAAGAGGAAAGGAAGCAATAATTGCATAGCATGATAAAGTTAAAGAAGCTAGCTAATGTTACATTTTAAAACCTGAAAAAATACTAAGACGAGTGTTTTGAAGTATAAAAATAATTAATTAAGGTGCTGAATTATATTTTTTAAAAGGGACAGAGTCCTGCAGTTAGGTGATGTTTCTATAAAAGGCTCCATCATAATGGGTGCTGACGAGTTGATGGGTGCACACGCCAACATGGCACAGGTATACATATGTAACAAACCTGCACATTATCCACATGTACCCTAGAACTTAAAGTATAATTTAAAAAAAAAAAAGGCTCCATCATAAAAGAACTGTAAAATTATAAAACTTTAATAGAGAGCACAAATAAATTTTAGGACACTGATAAACTGTTTTGTTATAAATTACCCCCAATAACTTTATAAATGCTCCTCCTAATTTTCATTTTGTTTAAAGTAATAACTTTATACCATATAAAATATGAAAAGTGCAAATTTCAATAATTTTCTGAGTCCCAAATGCTTGACTTATGACAAAACTGTAAAGCATTTCTAAGAAAAGTATAAAACCATCACTGTCACCTATTACAAAAGTCCAGTATCTTAAAACGTTGCTCAATAATTTGCAAAGAAGCATATCTAGAAGCAACATATAAATGAAAAGAAACTACTTGTGTTTTTGCCATTTTACATTTTTATTGTCACAAGTATTTTCTCTTTTCCAAACAGAACTTTATATCCTCTATAACAGCACTGTCTAACAGAAATTTCTGTAATAATAGAAATGTTCTATATTTGCCCTGTCTAATATGGTAACCACTAGCTACATGTGGCTAATGAATACTTAAAATGTGGCTAGTGTCACTGAGCAACCGAATTTTAAATTTGAATTTGAATTAATTTAAACAGTGCTGGTGGCTAGCCATTACCCTACTGAATAGCACAGCTTTTTGATGTTGCCTCTTGAGTCAGCCATTCTGCACAGCCACTGCTTGCATACACCTAAATTCTTCTTCATGTGTTCTCTTCAAACCTCTGTTGCAAGACTGAGCAGTGCAGTGGTGACATCATCTTAATTGTTAATTTTGCAGAAGACTTCATATTCCTGAAGTTGACGGACAAATCCGGCATTAAGGTTAATACATCTTCCTCTAACATAACCAAATGTACCTCTGTTGAAGATCCCAACGTTTCATGGAAAGTGACTTTTCATCCAGTTTGTAAGTTCCCATCAATAAATTTAGTCCCAGGGTTAAAAAGTATTATATCTGAATTATTTGTAATATCCAAAAATAAACATCTAAATAAATTTGTTGAAAGTTTGATAATAAAGTTTGGCCCAATATTTTGTATTACTCATGTTATATGGCTTATTCTGTAGTACAGGTGGCTCAACTTTCATACTAGGAGAACATAGAACTAAAAACAGGCAAAATTTCCTGCATCACTTGTTTCATAGATTAGATTCTTAGCTTCTTCTTTGAACTACAGGAGGAAGGCAAACTCCAGCTTCATGTTCTCCATTGACCCGACTAGTGGCCTGGAGGGCTGTTTGGAAGGGTAAAATTGCCCAAGCAACCCCCAGTCCTCAGGCTGGCAGAGGAGGCAAAAGGAAGAAAGGCTGAACAGTCCACAGAGCTGGTGGGTGAATGGCAAACTTACAATGAACACAGAACTAAAGGATCCTGGTGAGACTAAGCAACAGAAACATGGGGCAGGGGAGGGTTAGGAGCCCTGTACCCAGCTGTCATGCTGCTGCTGTCTCCTCCACAAAGTCTCTCTGTACCCTTTAGGCTGTCTAGACTCCAGCATAATCACAAACCCCACAACTCCAGTAATTATTTATGCATAAAATAATTTAAATATAATATAAAATTCAATAGCATAAAAGGTATAATGAAAAATAAATCTTGGGCTCACTTTAGGAGCACATATACTAAGACTGGAACAATATAAAGATTAGCATGGTCCCTGTACAAAGATGACATGAAAATTTGTGTAATGAAAAAAAAAAATGTTTATTTTTTAAAAAATCTCCTTTTTATCATTGTTGTTCAGCTTTACCACCAAAGGCAAATGTTGCCAGTTTCTTGTCTATCCCTTACCCTGCTAAATGACTTAGTAGTTCTGCCACGCTCCACTTGAATGTTGGTTTTTTCTGTTTTTTTTTTTTTTGAGACAGTGTCTTGCTCTGTCACCCTGGCTGCAGTGCAGTGGCACAATCACAGCTTACCGCAGCCTTGAAATCCTGGGCTCAAATGATCTTCCTCCTTCAGCCTCCTGAGCAGCTGGAACTACAGGCACCTGCCACCATGCCCAGCTAATTTATTTTGTAGAGACAGGATCTCACTATGTTGCCTAGGCTGGTCTCAAACTCCTGGCCTCAAGCAATCCTCCTGCCTTGGCTTCCCAAAGTGCTGGGATTGCAAGCATAAGCCACCGTGCCCAGCCAAACGTTTTAGATTCAATACAAACTTTAAACCAAAAATATGAACAGGATTTTTACTAACCATATCACAAATAATCAAGTTTTGACACCTAAGAGATCACTGATTACCAAATTATGTAATTATTTAGCATGTAATGCTGTATTCTTGACTCCATACTCAGTAAGCTTCGTTGGGCAGGAACCATATTGCTGTGTTGGACAACAGAAAACATACTTGACCAAACCTCCTCAGAAGTTCTCGGTTCTAGGCCTGCCATTTACTAGTCATGTAACCTATGACTCCTATTTTCCAAATCTGTAAAACATGACTATTACCTCATCTCTACCTATTTTGCTGAGTTAAAAGGATTAAAAACAATAATACACATGGAAAATACACTGGAAGCACTAATGCTATTTAAATGTAAGGTAATTATTATTCATTTGTATCTCCAAGCAACCATAGCAATTAGACGTACATTAAATATGTAATCTAACAGACATGTGCACACATTCTGTCATGCGAATTATATGCTATATTATATTCATGAAATTGACTTTTCTTTTAGGTTTACTGAATGAATATAACAACCCAAGTGTCAACAGAACATCTTTCTTTTCAGGAGTCTGTAACTTCAAAAAAGGTCTTACTCATAATAAAAGGATATAAATTGTTTAACTAGCTTCTTGATTTTTCTCTTATATTGAAGAAAAATTGTTCCTAGTAAGAACAGGTATTTCATCAAATTAAAACAAAAAAATTTTTTTTGAGATGGGTCTCACTCTGATGCCCAGGGTGGAGTGCAGTGACACAATCACAGATCACTGCAGCCTTAACCTCCTGGGCTCAAGCAATCCTCCCACGTCAGCCTCTCCAGTAGCTAGGAGTACAGGCATGAGTCACCAAGCCTGCCTAATTTTTATATTTTTTGTAGAGCAGGGTTTCTCCATGTTGCCCAGGCTGGTCTCGAACTCCTGGGCTAAAGTGATCCACCTGCCTTGGCCTCCCACAGTGCTGGGATCATAAGCGTGAGCTACCTCACCTGGACCAAAATCAAATTTTATCAAAAACTGCTGAGGAAGACTAACAGTTTTTCCACAGAAGACAAGGGTTTAGGAAGGGTCTAGCAAAGATCAGAGAGAGAGAGAGTTTGATGTATGAGAAACCATTCAGGCAACACTAAAGATTAAGTCAAGTCAGTTGTACAGCAGGAATAGTAAATATAAAAGTAAGACAAATAATGAAGTCCTGATAAAACATCTCTTTAATCTCTTTAGAATAGATGATAATACTCAAAAAGAGTAATTCAGACAGAAAAAGCACAGGAAGGATAAAATAGAATGGTTCTTAAACATCTAATTATTAATAGGGAGCAAACGGCTCAATGTAGGGAAAGATCCTGACTTTTAGTAGCTTTTGTCACAGGTTTTCCTTACCTCTTCTGCTGTACTAACATGTCGCCTCTGAGTTTTCTTGGGGCTCAAAAGGCTTCGACGACATGAACCACTCCAAGACGGACTTGGAACAGGTTTAATAGGGAAAGATTTTTCATATGCAGATACATGGCAGTGATGGTTTGACTTTCCCGCAAAAATGTTTGATAATCCACTAAAAAAAAAAAAGAGTTTGTAAGAAAGATAAGAACAGACAATAAGTAAAATAAATCTAATCTAGTGATTATTTTCACTTTCAAAATATAAAACCAACCAAACAAAACAGGTAAAACAATAGGTGGTACCATTTGAGGGAAATATACGATAAATGAATAAATGATATATAAGGATGCTGCATCAGGTTCTGCCACTTAAAAGATCTTACATTGTCAAAACACAAAATTATCAAATACTTAAAACTGTATTTTTAGATCCACAATCTAGAATTTCTTTTGGTCAGGAACAATATAGCTTTGTGGTATGAAAGCATAACAGATTAGATGTCTTCAAAAGACCTGGGTTCCAGGTATGCTAAAAAAAAAAAAAAAATCATTTTCTATTATTCCCTGTACCCGATACTCAGCCTATTGGAGGAAATTAAGATTAAATATGTAAAAATGCATAAAGGCTGAAGCCTCTCAACTAAGCTTTTAAACTGAATTTTAAAATTTCCTTAAAGCCCGACAGAGGGCTCCCATCCTTCATTAAAAACAACTATTAGGCTGTGTCATTAAATTCTCCTTCTGGCCTATTTACTTCCTCTGAAGAATTTTTTGTCTCTTTATACCATCTAAGGGGAAGAACTGGCAAATTGGCATGAAGAATATTGTGAACTCAAAAACCCTGTCTCACATCCAAGGCTTACTAATTTTGAGGTTTTTTTTTTTTTTTGAGATGGATTCTTGCTCTATCACACAGACTGGAGGGCAGTGGCACGATCTCGGCTCATGGCAACCTCCACTTCTTGGGTTCAAGTGATTCTCCCGCCTCAGTCTCCCCAGTAGCTGGGATTACAGGCACCCACCGCCACAACCAGCTGATTTTTGTATTTTTGCAGAGACGGGGTTTCACCATGTTGGCTAGGCTGATCTTTAACTCCTGACCTCTGGTGATCTGCCTGCCTCAACCTCCTAAAGTGTTGGGATTACACGTGTGAGCCACAGCACCCAGCCAATTCTGAGTTTTTCTATGTGCTCTTTTTCATCTATCATTACCTGGAAAGTTTGAGGTACTTATTCTTAGCATAATAAATTTTCTTTTTTCTTCAAGACTCAGACTACAGAAACACAGCTGAATATTCTAAATTCAATGAAATCAACTCTTTAAAATCATTATATGTGTTCTGAATCCAAATCAGACAAGATCTAAAGAAAATCAAAAAGTGCACAATTCTCTTTAAGTCTTCTTGGGTTTGTACATGTGTTAAGAATGGGGAAATGAGAGTGGCTTCTGGTGCTCTGGGGTGAGCTCTGCCCGGCTGCGAGGATGGCGGAAAGAGGGAAGCTCATCACAGTGATGGGAGACGAGGACACAGTGACTCGTTTCCTGCTGGGCGGCATAGGGGAGCTTAACAAGAACTGCCACCCCAATTTCCTGGTGATGGAGAAGGATATAACCATTCATGAGATCGAAGACACTTTCTGGCAATTTCTAAACCAGGATGACATCGGCATCATCCTCATCAACCAGTACATAGCAGAAACAGTGCGGCAGGCCCTGGACGCCCACCAGCACTCCATCCCCACTGTCCTGGAGACCCCCTCCAAGGAGCACCCATATGATGCCACCAAGGACTCTATCCTGCGCAGGGCCAGGGGCATGTTCACTGCTGAAGATCTGCACTACGGTCTTCGTGTGAGGACTCCTCACAGCCCTCAGCCCTTCCCTCATTTCCAGGCCTCTCCTCAGGCTTGCCATCAGCCTTCTTTACATTTTGAGCCTCTAATTTCCAAGTCCCTGCCCCTTCCCACTCCATTAAGAGGCTAGGTGAGGCACTTCTAGGTTGCTGGGGCTCTGCTGTTAAAATCAAGGCTGGTTAAGAAACAGGAAGCCTGACCACCTCTCTCCACTACCTCTTCCCTGTGCTGTTACACAGTGTCATTGTTGACGTTAAATTAAACTCATATTCTTGCTTCTCTCAAAAAAAAAAAAAAAAAAAAGAATGGGGAAACGAGCAAGGACTTAAAATTTTAGGAACAGGCTTGTTTTCTTAGGATGAGTGGATGCAGCTAGGAAAAGACGGCAAGGGCAGTGTAATTGTTTGGTAAACACATGATGGATTCTCCACAATGTCTTTTGTATTTGTGTTTCCCAGAGTATGTGTGCACCTATGCATGTTTTTTAACATAAAATATTACTCTTCTAAAGAAACAGTACAAGGGCATCCTGCAATGCCAGAAAGCAAGGATGTTACCCAAAATCAATAAGCTAAGGTCAAACAGACAGAGAAGCAAGCTTAAGGGGCTTCCACTAGCCAAATTTCTGAGAATGTGAGCATTAAAAGTATAACAATTATAGTGGATTGCAAAACACTGAATCCATAATGACACTAAAAAAGGAACAGACAAATTCATTTGAAACATATCAAGTGTCTATTTTACAAAAACCTTGCTTTGAAAACTGGTAATGAAAAAGTAAAATCTAATCATTTATCCTGCCTTTCTCATAGGAAACACATTTCAGGGACTCTAATAGCTCCAGCAAAGGAAAAATGCAATCAGAATGCCAATTAGGAAGTGTAGAAGTGATAAAATTAGAAAAATCTTATTTCATTAACCGTAATAAAACTATTCAGTTAAGTATTATCAAATGATATTAATTATTAGGTGATGGCTGATGTGAAATTCATCATTCATATAATGCCAAAGTAACATTATTTAGATTACATTCAAGTCACAGGGGAAAAACCTAATTGTACAATTAACTACCAGATTGTCAGTTCCTCAATCCAGAGGTCAGTCTAGTATCATGAATAATAGAACCAAAACAAGATACTGTTTGTTTTTCAAATGTGATAAACGCAGCATCACGTTTTAGTCACATCAAAAACCTAGCTTATAAAAAATACAGGTGATTTTTTGACAAAATAATGATACCATGTGGAAGCAACCTGTCAAATCCAAAAAGTAGAACATGATACAGAAAAGTCATGTCATTTAAAAAAAGGAGGCTGAGGTCGGGCATGGTGGCTCATGCCTATAAACCCAGGAAGGGAAGTCAAGGAAGGTAGATCACAAGGTCAGGAGTTCGAGACTAGCCTTGCTAATATGGTGAAACGCCGTCTCTACTAAAAATACAAAAATTGGCTGGACGTGGTGGTGGGCACCTGTAGTCCCAGCTACTCAGGAGGCTGAGGCAGGAGAATCGCTTGAATCCAGGAGGCGGAGGTTGCAGTGAGCTGAGATCACACTACTGCAGAGCGAGACTCCGTCTCAAAAAAAAAAAAAGGAGGCTGTTCTAGTTATAAGAGACAAAGCCAATAACTTCCAGATGCAAAACCAAACTAACTGGGTCAACTGAGAAAATTTAAATATGACTTAGGGTATAAAATAAAATTTACAAAAGAATATGTACACTATGAACTCATTTTGGAAAAAAGTAAAGTATGTAGAAGGATATGTACTGAGATATTACAGAGTTGATCTCATGCTGGTGGCAATATGATGTTTTTATTTTTTATTTTTCTTAACTATGTTTTCTAAATTTTTCCAAAGTATTTATACTATTTCTGTAATAACATTTTTTTTTTAAATAACAGTATGGCTTTATTGCATTAAAAAAGCCACCTGCAAAATGATGCATAGAGAAAATCTTTAATGAAGACAAAATAATATCATACATTTAATAGTATACATAACATATATATCATACTATATATGAGTAAGAAACAGTAAGAAAGAAACAGGTATAGGAAAAGGTTTGGAAGGAAACACACCAAGGAGAAGGGATTGGGATTGTGGGTAGCAGTCAAGGGATCTTCAGCTTTGTTGGTAACATATTGATTTCTACAATGTGAGTGTATGAGTGAATTACTGTATAATTTTTTAAAAGTTAAGTGAGGAACATGATCCCAGGGAGTACTGACACATGTTCCTGGAGTCCATGTGTATAATAAAATAAAAGCCATCTTGTTGGCTTCTATCAACACCACAAAGCTCAAACTTGACTAAACAGTACATTAAATGATCCCACATTCCTAAAATACACCAGGGCAGAATTTAAGTAGTCATAAATACTATTTTTAAAAAGAGATACTTACTAATATAATAAATACTATAATAAATAATAATATAATAAAATACCTGAGGGAAAAAGTTTCTAAGCCAAATTTCATCTGCCTTTAATAAACCATGTAAGTTTTGTTAGGTAGAGCTTATGAAGTTGGAATAACTAGGATAAAGTTCTCTATGACTATCTTTTTTGTTTTTTGAGACGAGGTCACTCTGACACCTAGGCTGCAGCTACAGTGGCATGATCTCAGCTCACTGCAACCTCTGCCTCCCAGGTTCAAGCGATTCTCCTGCTTCAGCCTCCCGAGTAGCTGGGACTACAGGCACACATCACCATGCATGGCTAATTTTTTTGTATTTTTAGTGGAGACGGGGTTTCGCCATGTTGGCCAGGCTAGTCTGGAACTCCTGACCTCAGGTGATCCACCTGCTTCGGCCTCCCAAAGTGCTAAGATTACAGGCATGAGTCACCGTGCCTGGCCTGTGACTCTTTATTTTCTAATATATAGAAGTAGCTTGATCTACTTGACTAATGTCATGAGGTAGAGAACTGCTTTAGTTTAAGTCAGGTCTCTGCTCACATGACAGCTGTAAAATGTGTTTCTTTCCGCTCAAATTGCAGAGATTGACTGATTTTCACTTTAAGATTTGGAAGAGCCATACTGATCTTGAAGGGTCCCAATATTCTCATATCCACCAAGATTTACTTAAAATTCTCTCTTCCAGTAAAATTTAGCTATCATCAAAATTCAGCACTAAGTAAATGAGAAGTTGAAAATATAAAATGGATTTGTTCATATCCTTAAGGTTTAAAGTCCAAAGATGGTGTTACTCTTTTAAAATCCCCATGTAATAACTATCTACCTTTTAGTCACTTTCTCTTATATCTGAGGAAGGGCTTGAGAACTAAGATGACAAAATACCAACCTTGAGGTCTTTCGGGTTTCGAGGTAAAGACTTCGGCTGTTTCTTGATTTTTGTAAAGATGAGCTTGATGATGGAGTAGAATTTCTCCATTGGCCATTTGCACTCTGGCCAAAGGTTCTTAAGTCGCCTGAGCCAAGAAAACTGTCTGAGGAAGGATTATCTAAAAAAATAAAAGTTTGAATAAATTAAACAAATTCTACAGGTGGTTCTCCTTATGACTGCAACCATGACCAACTATTGTATTCCAAAGTAATGTGGCATATCACCATGTCTCTCATGGAAGAAAGATCCCAGTCTCAACTGCCAGTAAAGTCTGCAGTAGGGGAGCTTCTACAAACTATAATTGATTCAGCCATACTAACCTGAAAATTGATGAAGGAGCTGAATCCTGCCACAGCCATGTGCCTTATCTGCATCAATGTGACTCCGTGGTGTCCACCAAAAGTCAACATTTTACCCCAACTATATCTTGCAAGCACTCCCAGGCCTGGGCCTGAAAGAAGGTAGGCCAGACCAGTAAGAAAGCAGGTGGGGGGCCAATGAGAATTGTAATTCAAATGAACAACAGTTATTGCTTACTAAGCAGCTAGTGTCACTTTCTTCTTTTTAGTTACCATGTTCAAGACTCAGGTACTCTCTCAAAGAGCAGAGACAACCTAATTGCTGCTTATTCTGGTTGGCTTATGGCAAGGAATGACCCATCATATATATCTGGTTCTGGTATAATAATCTTCAGTCATTTAATGCCATAATCAAACATATTATTACTCCAGTGTTTGCTACTACAATCAGATTAATTGAGAATTACTTATTATTTGAATTTTCTAACTTATGGATTACAATCTGGGATATCAAAAACCTCCTGAAGTTTCAGCTAGGAGTGGTAGAATAATTTCTATACCCTCCTCTCCCTATCTGCAGAATTGGACAATTTAAAACAGCTCCCTCAAAATAACTTCAGACATTAAGTTATGGAACTCTAAGGAGCTCCAGTGAAAACATAAGAATAATAATTCTCTACTTCTGGAATTTTTTTCTAGTGCTGACATTATTTTGAAGATATTCTTTTAACGCATATTACTATAGAACTTTTCACAATATTGTAAATGTATGCTATTAAAAATATTTAATGTATCTTTTGATACTCTATCCAAATAGGCAGCCTTCAAAAATATAATTTTGTGTTTCTGTAAGCTAATCAAGATGTCAGGATGTAGGGTAAATAAGACAAGAAAAAAGCAGCAGTCAGGGTGGTATTAGTACTAATTAATTCAACAGTTGGTGACCTTAGTCTGATAATTAAAATAAGCTAATTTACTTTCAAAACAAATTGTAACTTTGTTCCTTTGTAATCAGTATCTATGCTTAGCATCTATTACTATAACTTTGAGGACAGAAACATGAGGCTAATGAAAATGAGTCTTAGTAAAAAACTAGAAAATTATTAGACTTAAGTTTAAAGTCATAACAGTAGAAATATTTGTCTCTCACACGTTTTGGCTAAAATTTGATTAGGGCATGATCTAAATAGAGATATCTGTCTGAGGAATCGGTCTGTCAAAAATACAAGTTACCCTAACAGGTGTGAAATTTGAGACCAAGGATAAGTCAGAGTAGCATTCTCAATGGCATGTGACAGAGACGGCAGCTTCAAAATGCAAGAAGAAAAGCAGAAGATCAGGCAGCAGTCTGCTTAAACAGAAAAAGGTGGTTCCAACTACACTTAATGAAATCAATCGCTGAATGGTGTTCTGTTGCTGATGGGATCAAGCAAAGCTAGAGACAGACTAAGAGGAAACTACAGATACTGTTTTGTTTGTTTGTTTTTGAGGCAGGGACTCACCCTGTTGCCCAGGCTGGACTGTAGTGGCACAATCATAGCTCACTGCAGCCTCGAACTCCTAAGCTCAAGCAATCTTCCTGCCTCAGTCTCCCAAGTAGCTGGGATTACAGGTGCATACCATCATACATGCCTAATTTTTCTATTTTTTTGGAAAGTCAGGGTTTCACTGTGTTGCCCAGGCTGGAATCGAACTCCTGGCCTTACGTGATACTCCCACCTGGGCCTCCCAAAGACAAAGTACTGAAATAACACAGGTGAGCCACTGTGCCTGGCCACATATAGTAAGAGTTTAACATGATAGTCTGTCATCACTGATTTCTGTAAGAAATCAGAGTTACAAACACCACAAAAAAGATTACCTATTATGTGTACATACATACACACAAAACTAGGAGAAAATACACCAAAAATTTAATTGTGGTTATGTTCTAATGATAGAGTGATGGGTATTTTTCTACTTTTCTGTACAAATTTTCTGCAGGGACAAGCAATACTTTTATGAATATAATAAACTTCATATTAAAAAAGAATGTGTCAAGACTGGGTGTGGTAGTTCATGCCTGTAATCCCAACACTTTGGGAGGCCGAGGCAGGTGGATCACCTGAGGCCAGGAGTTCGACATCAGCCTAGCCAGTATGGTGAAACTCGTCTCTATTAAAAATACAAAAAATTAGCCCGGCATGGTGGCACACGCCTGTCGTCCCAGTTACTAGGGAGGCTGAGGTATGAGAATCACTTGAACCCGGGAGATGGAGGTTGCTGTGAGCCAAGAGCATGCCACTGCACTCCAGCCTGGGTAACAGAGTGAGATTCTGTCTCCAAAAAAAAAGAATGTGTCAGGTAACTACTTACTATGAAAGTAACTACCAGTTGTTCCTGTTAACTTTAGTTAAAATAATAGCAGGATGTTTAAATAATCTTACCTACCAAGTATCATTCTGGTAACCTAATGTAACATATTTTCCAAAGAGAAGACATTGATAATTATTCTAAGCATGAGCAAAATCATTTCTTTTCATCCTACTTTTCTCTGTTTACGGTTAAACTTTTTCTTTTTCTTGAGACAGGGCCTCCCTCTGTCCCCCAGGCTGAGTGCCAGTGGCACCATCACAGCTTACTGTAGCCTTGACCTCCCAAGCTCAAGTGATGTTCCCACCTCAGCTTCCTCAGTAGCTGGGTCTACAGGTACATGTCACCAAGTCCAGGTAATTTATTTTTATTTCTGTAGAGATAGGGTCTCAGTACGTTGCCTGGGCTGGTCTCAAACTTGGGCGAAAGTGATACTCCCGCCTTGGCCTACCAAAGTGCTGGGAGTACAGGCATATAAAGTTTTACTGTAACAAAGTAAACTGTAACAAAGTTTTTAAAACTTTATTTTTTAAAAAATCAATATTTTAAATACTCTAATCTTAAGTGGATTGAGAGGTAGATTTTTAAAAAGCTTGATCTAGAGATGTTAACCCAATAAAGCAATAAAGGAGAGGTTCCAGATCCTAGATCCTAAAGTTTGGGCCTTCCTGCTCATTTTCATCCTGGTGGAGGAGGAGACAGCAGGGTGAGAGAGAAGACAAATACCAGTAAAATCAGGATCAGCAGATTAAGGCAGGTAAACTGAGGGTCCGTGTCTAGCCCAATCAAGAGGTAAGGCAGAAGGTGATGACCACTGCAATCGATGTGGGGATTATTAGAAAAGAGTATATCCAGAGGAGAGAGCATAATTGGAACGAGTATAGAAAGAGGAAGAAGTTTTTTTAAAGTCCATAGTAAAAAGTAGGTTTTAATTAAAGACTTCATTATAAGAAAAAAGTATATATAAGACCACTGACATTCACAGATTTAAAATACTGATTTTTAGAAAGTGACCTTTGATGTCTGTGACATGCCATAAGCTTGTTCGATCAGGGACTAGATGAGATTTGTTAGACACAAATTTGAGTACTCTGCTTCAAGCTGTGAGTAATTTAGCATCCCCATTTCAGTATGACTTTATTATTCACTATTGTTATTCTCTATTCATCATCTATATATAGCAACTGTTGTAATTATTTTCTTCTCCAAAAAAAGGTACTCAAGTGAGACATGAAGCTTTTAGTGTAAGACTGTTGATATAGGAATCAACTTGTGGTATGAGGATAAACATAAGAAAAATATAACTCTCAACAATTATGTAACTGAGTAGAAAGCCAAGGAATCTGGCCAAATATTATATTAGAACTTAAGATAATCTTAGTTATATTCTTTGTGAGTATCAAGGGTTTACTGAAACTTAGAAGAAAAAAAGCTCTATATACCAATGCTTTTAGGGCATGTTATTAACAACAGCTGAAAATGGTTAAGGGTAAATGTGCACCTAAACCATAGGGAAAATAATGAAGCAAATGAAGGCACACGTCCATTATCCCAAATCAAATGCTTGCATCCAGTTCTATATCCAAATTTAAAATTTTTGGAATTTTAGAAAGATAACCTGGCATATTAGGTAACACCTTCAAGTATAATCTGTAACAGCACTCCGTAATCAAACATGTTATCTGCAGCAAAATGTGAAAATACTCATTTTTACAGAGATTTTAAAAAAGAAAAAAATATAAACAGCTTAGTGTCAGTTCAAGTAGGTTTTGCCAAGGAATTAATTCAGGTCAGGTATTTTTTTTTTTTTTTTTGGAGATGAAGTCTTACTGTGTTGCCCAGGATGGAGTGCAATGGCGCCGTCTCCACTCACTGCAACCCCCACCTCCTGGGTTCAAGCGATTCTTCTGCCTCAGCTTCCCAAGTAGCTGGGATTACAGGTGTCCTCCAACACACGCAGCTAATTTTTGCGTTTTTAGTAGAGACAGGGTTTCACCATGTTGGCCAGGCTGATCTCGAATGCCTGACCTCCAGTGATCCACCCGCCTTGGCCTCCCAAAGTGTTGGGATTACAGGCCTGAGCCATTGCACCCAGCCTCAGGTCAGGTTTTGAAGCCAAATGAGTTGTGAAAAAAATTTTTGGTTTTCAGAGGTTTTTGGATTTGGAATTGCACAGAAGGGATTATGGATGTGCGCATCAATTTCATGAATTAGAAATGAGCAGAAAATGATTAAAAAAGAACACGTCGACAGATGAAAAACTAAAACTATATTGGCCTGGACAACACAGAGAAACTCCGTCTCTACCAAAAAATACAAAAATTAGCTAGGCATGGTGGTATGCATCTGTAGTCCCAGCTACTCAGGGGGCTGAAGTGGGAGGATCACAGCCAGGAGGTTCAGATTGCACTAAGCTGTCATTGTGCCACTGCACTACAGCCTGGGCAACAGAGACCCCCTGTCTCAAAAAAAATTAAAATATAAAAATACTGAGTTAAAAAAGATTACATGTGTCAAATCACGCAACATGTACGAGGTATATACACACAGATAATCAGAAGAGATTACACAGACTTGAGTTAAATAAGAGTTGGATGAGATGGAGTGCAGTGGTTCACACCTGTAATCTCAGTACTTTGGGAGCCCTAAGCAGAAGGATCACTTGAGCCCAGGAGTTTGAGACCAGTCTGTGCAATACAGCAAGAGCCTCATCTCTATAAATAATTTTTTAAAACATTAGCCAGGCATGGTGGCATGTACCTGTAGTCCCAACTACTTGGGAGACTGAAGCAGGAGAATCGCATGAGCCTAGGAGGTCGAGGTTGCAGTGAGCCATGACCACATCACCACACTCCAACCTGGGTGACAGAGTGAGACTGTCTCAAAAAAAATTAAAAATAGGCTAGGCGCAGTGGCTCATGCCAATAATTCCAGCACTTTGGGAGGCCGAGGCGGGTGAATCACCTGAGTGATTTGAACAGGAGTTCAAAAACCACCTGGCCAACATGGCGAAACCCCATCTCTACTAAAAGTACAAAAATTAGCCAGGCATGGTGGCAGGCACCTGTAATCCCAGCTACTCGGGAGGCTGAGGCAGGAGAATTGCTTGAACCCAGGAGGCGGAGGTTGCAGTGAGTCAAGATCGTGCCACTACACTCCAGCCTGTGCAACAGAGCGAGACTCCATCTCAAAAAAAACAAAATAAAATAAAATAAATTAAAAATAAAACATTAGAATTGGGTTATGAGAAGGGAACTTTCAGTAGAATTTTCTATATAGCTGTTTATTATTAAGTAATTGTTTTTAACTTAAAGCAGAGATTTTATCCAATGGTAAACTGGCATATGAAATTATAAGCAAACATAGCCTGAGTTCAAATGGAAATACCGATGATCTAATTTCATTAACCATTCAACCGTTCCTCCATCATTAATACTGAGCTATCAAACCAGATTTCAGACTCTGTTCATCAAAAAGCCTTCTCAATAACAATGGTAGTAGAGTTACGCTTTGAGAAAATTGATTTTTCTATACAAATTATGTATGTACTATGGAAGTCCAGTGCCCAGGGCAGATAAAGTATCACCCACCTAAATCACATTTAAATACAGTGTGAATCTAAAAAAGCATCATACTAACGTCTTTTTAGGGAGGAGATCTCACTGACAAAGAATCCTAAGGAAGCCAAATAACAAGAATAATTATTACCTGCATTCCGTATTTATCATCCCAATTTATCCTTATAAAAATTCAGCCAGGCCGGGCGCGGTGGCTCAAGACTGTAATCCCAGCACTTTGGGAGGCCGAGACGGGCGGATCACGAGGTCAGGAGATCGAGACCATCCTGGCTAGCACGGTGAAACCCCGTCTCTACTAAAAAATACAAAAAACTAGCCGGGCGAGGTGGCGGGCGCCTGTAGTCCCAGCTACTCGGGAGGCTGAGACAGGAGAATGGCGTAAACCTGGGAGGCGGAGCTTGCAGTGAGCTGAGATCTGGCCACTGCACTCCAGCCTGGGTGACAGAGCAAGACTCCGTCTCAAAAAAAAAAACAAAAAAAAACAAAAACAAAAACAACAACAACAAAAAATTCAGCCAGGTACAGTGGCTCACACATGTAATCCCATCACTTTGGGAGGCAGAGCCAGGGGGATCACTTCAGGTCGAGAGTGCGAGACCAGCCTGGCCAACATGGTGAAACTCTGTCTCTACTAAAATTACAAAATTTAGCCAGGCGTGGTGGTGGTTGCCTGCAATCCCAGCTACTAGGGAGGTTAAGGCAGGAGAATTGTGTGAACCCAGGAGGCAGAGGTTGCAGTGAGCCGAGATCATACCACTGCACTTCAGCCTGGGCAACACAGGAAGACTCCGTGTCAAAAAAAAAAAAAAAAATCCTCTTCAGGCAGTTTCAATGGTATAACTAGTATTCCTATATTGTGGTAAGGCAAGAAGACTGAAGCATAAGGAGTAAAAAGACCTGGGAAGACTACTGTAATCTTCCTGAGTCCTACTGCCAAGAGGCTAACCAACAAAACTCTTAGTTTCTCAAGGCAGAGGCAGAAGACCCTTGGAAGTCCAAACCCTAGTAAGAGGGCAGATGATAGATAAGTCAGGCAGGTCACAGGATAAGAACAGCCTAGAGAATGCTGACTTCTGTCATGGATCACAAGTTAAATAGGCAAGCCCTTGAATATGCAAGCATATGGCTGTGGCAGGTGCTAGACAGAAACACACAGTTAACATTTCCTGCCCTGAAAGAAGGACAAGCTCAGGAATAAATAAATTTTCAGGTTTCATGGTTTCAAGTAGAACAGAAATAAACTAGCTCTGTGATTTAAATTAATGCAAAACAAACACCCTTTTCACACATCACATACACATATCCCCAAAAAAAGTCAAAACCAAAGTTGTATTGCTTTTTACAACGGCATAATGGACAGTTAGATTAGATTCTCAAAACACTTTCCCACTAGAAAACTAGTATTTGGATGAGACAAAATCAGTAAAGTATCATAGCAACCACATACACAGGAAAAGCCATTCAAATGATGTTCTAGTGAAGAAAATACCATCTTGTTTTTGACAATGTCTTTACTTTTGGAGATGATAAACATAAAAGATATGCTATAAAGAAATCCAAAAGGTATAAAGTCCCTTGACTCCAAGTAATGTGTCATACCTGAATAACAGCTTGGATTATAAGCTGCACTTCTTGTGGAACATGTAAAAGATCGGTCCAAATGTCCTTGCCTGGAAGATAAAATCTAAACAAAGCAGAAGATTTTTCTTAAGTCACATTTTTTTTTTTTAGAAACAAAGTCTCACTCTTGTTGCCCAGGCTGGAGTACACCAGCATGATCTCTACTCACTGCAACCTCTGCCTCCTTAGTTCAAGTGATTCTCCTACCTCAGACTCCTGAGTAGCTGGGATTACAGCTGGGATTATGTGCCATCACACCTGGCTAATTTTTGTATTTTTAGTAGAGACAGGGTTTCACCATGTTGGCCAGGCTGGTCTTGAACTCCTGACCTGAGGTGATCCACCCACCTTGGCCTCCCAAAGTGCTGGGATTACAGGCGTGAGCCACCATGCCTGGCCATGTCATGTTTTTTAACAATAAAATAAAAGCATATATTAGGAAAAATAAATAATTAAACAAGACTATAAGCCGGGTGCAATGGCTCATGCCTATAATCTCAGCACTTTGCAAAGCCAAGGCAGAAGGATCACTTGAGCTCAGGAGTTCAAGACTAGCAATGGACAACATGGAGAGACCCTGTCTCTAAATAAATAAAGACTATAGCAGAACTAAGACTATTTCAGAACTCAATATAATTATATTTACATGTTATACATATTAGTACTACATACTAATAAGAAAGGAAAACACATAGACAATCTAATGAAATAATTCAGGCTTCAAGAAAAAAAACAGGCAAAATATCTGTTACACAACTTAATTCAAAGAATGTTCACTAAAAGGTAAGTATGTATTTAGTACACCCTGTCTGAAAGCCAGTTATAACACATATTAAAAAGGCTGAGAGGCCGGGCGCGGTGGCTCAAGCCTGTAATCCCAGCACTTTGGGAGGCCGAGGCGGGTGGATCACGAGGTCAGGAGATCGAGACCATCCTGGCTAACATGGTGAAACCCCCTCTCTACTAAAAATACAAAAAACTAGCCGGGCGTGGTGGCGGGCGCCTGTAGTCCCAGCTACTCGGAGGCTGAGGCAGGAGAATGGCGTGAACCTGGGAGGCGGAGCTTGCAGTGAGCCGAGATCTGGCCACTGCACTCCAGCCTGGGTGACACAGCGCGAGACTCCGTCTCAGAGCGTCGTGATGTAAAAAAAAAGGCTGAGAAAAATTAATCTGGTTTTGGTTGTTTTGATAACTTTACAGAGATAGCTCTTAATCAGAGGTGGTGCTGTACCCTGGGTACATATCTGGAAATGTGTGGACATACATTAACTATTAAAATGATTATGGGGGGGGGAGGTGTATGCTACAGGTATTTAGTGCCTAGGGCTCACGGATGCTAAATATCCTATTAGGAAAGATTCACACATCAAAGAATGATCTCATCCAAATTACTAATGGCTTTCCTATTGAAAAAGACTGCTTTATTAATAGTGCTCCCCACACTTTCATGTGCATATAAATCAAATGAGGATGTTTTTAAAACATAAATTCTGATTCAGTGATATGAGGTAAAGCCTGAGAGTCTGCATTTTTATCAGGCTCCCAAGTAATGTTGATGCTGTTGGTCCTGAACCAGACCTTGAAAACCAGGCACAGACATCTCAGAGCTGCTCTATATTTTCACATTTCTCCCCCATTTAATGCTCAGCAATTTTAAGCGCTAGTTTAAAAGAACACCGATCTGCATATAAGTAATTTGAAAATTCAGAAAACAATGAGTTTTCTAAAAGGTACTGTTCTCAAAGAACTCATACATAGCCTATTTTGTCTTAACTTCCTTGTCTTAATTTTAATATATAGAGCAGAATTCCAAACACTAAAATTACTGATTCTAAAAAGTTTATATCCATGCTTGTATTTTTGAGTGTGGTATTTAAACTACATAAGATGAAAACGTATGAGGAGCCCAAATAATTAATTAATTAAAGGAAGAAAATTGCTCCTAACCTGCTGGTCAGAAAGTGAAAGCTGGTCCTCTGGAAAACCTGTTTGTGGCAGGAGGTGGGTTTTGAATAAGGAGTTGTGGTTCACTAAAGTCACTTCTCCAGCATCCATCCTCATCCTATCAGCAATATCATCTAGGGAGAGAGTCTGGATTAGTTCAAGTCACATAATTCTTCAATAATGTTTCCCCTATGAACCAATCTTTTCACCAAATAAAAACACTTCCCACCCAGGCATGGTGCCTCAAGCCTGTAATCCCAGCACTTAGAGAGGCTGAGGCAGGAGGATTTTTTGAGGCCAGAAGTTCAAGACCTATCTAGGCAACATAGCAAGACCCTGTCTCCCCAAAAAATTAAAAAATGAGCCAGCAGGCCAGGTGCAGTGGCTCACACCTGTAATCCCAGCACTTTGGGAGGTCGAGGCGGGTGGATCACGAGGTCAGGAGTTCGAGACCAGCCTGGCCAACATGGTGAAACCCCGTCTCTACTAAAAATACAAAAATCAGCCAGGCATGGTGGCGGGTACCTGCTACTCAGAAGGTGGAGGCAGGAGTATTGCTTGACCCTGGGAGGAAGAGGTTGCAGTGGGCCAAGATCGCACCATTGCACTCCAGCTTGGGCAACAGCAGCAAAACTCCATCTCAAAAAAAAATAAAAATAAAAAAAGTTAGCCAGCCAATGTGGCACATGTCTGTAGCCTCAACTACTTGGGAAGCTGAGGCAGGAGGATTGCCTTGAGCCCATGAGTTCAAATTTACAGCGAGCTATCATCACACCACTGTACTCCAGCCTGGGTGACAGAGAGAGACCCTGTGTCTAACAATAATAACAAAAAAAGACAAAAAAAGAACTTGAAGAACAACTCTGCAATAAAATAAAATGCCTCTTTAATAGCTAACTAAAGGCAAAAATCTCATATTGTCATTGTCAACAGAGGTCCATGTACAGAAATTGGCTCATGGGTAGATGGCCTCAGTTAATTTCAAAACAATTCAAAACTTGTACACATATAAAAACAGCTTAATTTAAAGTTTTAAAAATAACAAGACCAGGCAAGGTGGCTCACACCTGTAATACTAGCACTTTGGGAGGCTGAGGCAGACGGATGGCTTAAGCCCAGGAGTTCGAGACCAGCCTGGGCAATATGGCAAAATCTCGTCTTTATTAAAAAACAAAACAAAACAAAACATTAGCCAGACATGGCGGTGCATGCCTGTAGTCCCCACTACTCAGGAGGCTGAGCTGGGAGGATCCTCTGAGCGTGGGGAGGTCAAGGCTGCAGTGAACCATAACAGAGTCACTGCACTCCAGCCTGGGCGACAGAGTGAGACCCCATCTCAGAAAACAGCAAAGAAAAACACAAACAAAAAACAAAAATGCTCCCAAAAGAAACTTTTTAAACATTTTAACTACAGAAAAAAATTTAAATATAAAAGATTGGGGCAAAAAATTCACCATTCAGTAATAAACACTGTTGACACTGGTTCATTTCCTGTTTTAACACAAAAAAGTGCTTTAAGACATAATCCACCTGCCAGGTGTGGTGGCTCACACCTGTAATCCCAGCACTTTGGGAGGCTGAGGTGGGTGGATCACTTACTTGAGGCCAGGAGTTTGAGAGCAGCCTGGCTAACATGGCAAAACCCCATCTCTACTAAAAATACACCAGGCATAGTGGTAATCCTAGCTACTTGGGAGGCTGAAGCATGAGAATCGCTTGAACCCGGGAGGCGGAGGATGGAGTGAGCCAAGATAACACCATTGCACTCCAGTTTAGGCAAGAGAGTGAGACTCTGTCTCTAATAATAATAAGAATCATCATCATCATCATCATCATCATCATCTGCCTGAAATTTT
This sequence comes from Papio anubis, assembly GCF_008728515.1. Lineage (NCBI taxonomy): Eukaryota > Metazoa > Chordata > Mammalia > Primates > Cercopithecidae > Papio > Papio anubis. The sequence continues at coordinate 42,850,361 of NC_044984.1, forward strand.
TTAGAAGCATAATTTTATTCATATTGCTCTTAATAGGTATCAGCTCAATAACTATAACATCAGGGCAGAATTTTACTTTTCAACCATTTTTGATAACTTTATTACTACAGAAGAGCTAGAATAGAAGCAATAAAGGTAACAGAATTCAATGACTTACACTGGTATCAGCAATGAGAGAAAATGCAAACAAATGAACAGGGAAGGAGAAGGCAGACTAAGGAAAAGGAAAACACAGAATAGAGAGAAAGCTAATGTGAATCTAAAAGGAACATAGGGATGTTATAAAATCTAAGTGTACAGATTTTTCAACTTATTTCTAAATTAGCTATTGATCGCCTTAACAGACATAAAGTACTATAAATGAAATAGTGAAAAATGTCCTAATCACAATTCTCAGTAACACTAGCTAAATGAAATAAAATATTTACATTAATCAAATTGTCATTTAGAAGTCAGTATAACATAGTACTAAGGAACAAGAACTCTCAGCTGGGCACGGTGGCTCACCCCTGTAATCTCAGCACTGTGGGAGGCCAAGGCAGGCAGATCATGTGAGGTCAGGAGTTCAAGACCAGACTGGCCAACATGGTGAAATCCCATCTCTACTAAAATACAAAAATTAGCCGGATGTGGTGGCACACGCACGATTATAATCCCAGCTACTTGGGAGGCTGAGACGGGGACTGCTTGAACCCAGGAGGCAGAGGTTGCAGTGAGTTGAGATCATACCACTACACTCTAGCCTGGGTGACAGAGTGAGACTCCGTCTCAAAATAAAATAAAAAAAAGAACAAGAACTCTAGAAAACTCTAGAACCAGAGTACCTAGGTTTAAATCCTGGCTCTGCCAGTTATAGCACATGACTCTAGGCAAGCTTCTTAACTTCTGTGTCTCAGTTTCCTCGTGATATAATAGGGATAATAACAGTAACCTACTTGGTAGGTGCTATTAGGTACCCTTGTAAGATGTTAGGAGTAAATGAACTAATATATTTTAAATACTTAGAACAGTGTCTAGTACACAGTAAATGTTTGCCAGGGTACATTTGGCTTTTTCAATATAATCAATGAGATAATACTCCTAAATGAGTACATAAACAATGTTCTAACCAAAAGATAATTATGTGGGCCGGGCGCGGTAGCTCATGCCTGTAATCCCAGCACTTTGGGAAGCCGAGGTGGGCAGATCCCCTGAGGTCAGGAGTTTGAGACCAGCCTAGCCAACATGGCGAAACCCTGTCTCTATTAAAAACACGAAAATTAGCTGGACATGGTGGCACATGCCTGTAATCCCAGCTACTTGGAAGGCTGAGGTAGGAGAATTGCTTGAACCCAGGAGACACAAGCTGCAGTGAGCAGAGATGGTGCCACTGCACTCCAGCCTGGGTGACAGAGCAACACTACATTTCGAAAAAAAATAATAATAATAATTATGTTTGGCATATAGTATTACATAATTAGGATTAAGATTTCTCTTAAAATTATTATTAAGCACAAAGATACAAATACTGAAAATGTTAGGAAAACCCATTCTTTCACTCTAGCTTAACCAATGAGAGTAGCTAAAAGGATTCAACAACTAGTTAGTCTTACCCATTTCAAGTCTTTTCACATCACTGACTTTAGCAAAGATACAAAGTCCTATAAAAGAAGACACAAAACAGAAAAATTACATACTGAAACGCCTACTTCACTTAATTTTAGAAGGTGCAGCCACTAGAAGTGACATTTGTTTGTGTTCTTAGTGGAGAAAAATCTAAGGTGGTAAAGAGTTGACTTGATGGGAAAAGGGTAAAAACTAAAACTAGCTTGAGGTGCTTCCAAACATTTCTGCAACCTGTGCTACATTAAACAGCAATTACAGACTACCCACAGAATCACAGAATATTAAAGCAAGAAGCAAGCTGGGAGCGCCAACCCTTAAGAGACTGAGTGCTTTGCATAAAGTCATAATGTCAGCAACTACACCAAAATTATAACCTAGAAATTCTTCCCAACTCATTGTTCTATTACCTCATGCTAAATCACTTCACAAACAAGTGACAGACTTTGTGATGGTCCTATTAAGACTTTTCCTCCATCTCTTACTCAGCGGCCTGATACTCTAACGACAATCAAGGACTACTTTGGAGGAGTACAAAGTACTTCCCCCAACATCATCAATCAAACTGCTACAAACCAAAGTCCCTTTGCCTATATAAAAATTACTGTCTCCTCTGATATATCCACTTTTTCCACAAAATAAAGATGTTAAAAACCAAACTGCTGGCCGGGTGCAGTGGCTCACGCCTGTAATCCCAGCACTTTGGGAGGCCGAGGAGGGCGGATACCTTGAGGTCAGGAGTTGGAGGCCAGCCTGGCCAACATGGTGAAAACCCATCTCTACTAAAAATACAACAATTAGCCAGGTGTGGTGGTGCGTGCCTGTAGTCCCAGCTACTCGGGAGGCTGAGACAGGAGAATTGCTTGAACCCAGCAAGCAGAGGTTGCAGTAAGCCAAGATCACGCCACTGCAACAGAGCAAGGCTCTGTCTCAAAAAAAAAAAACAAAACAAAAAAAAACCAACCAAACTGCTTGGAACTAGGTTAATAAACATATCCTCGGCACATACGGTCTTGGCAGATTTCCAAGAGGAGGAGGCTACTAGGGATGGTAATAGTCACACCTATATATATTTATAAACTTATAACCATATTTTTAAAAATATTAAGCACTTCATCAACCACATAGCAATACTAGGGCTTCAATGTATGAGGCTGTATGATGATAATAGGCATTCTTTGTGGTCACAATAATGAAAGTCACACAAAGGAAGGCTACTTAAAGTTTTCTTGGCATATGCGATCACGCCACTGCCCTCCAGCCTGGGCGACACAGCGAGACTCCGTCTCAAAAAAAAAAAAAAAAAGTTTTCTTGGCAGAGCTATAGACTAAGCAGAGTAATTATCTGATTACCCAGTATTGCCAGGAAGGATCCCTAAAGAATTTAAGCCTTAGATTTAGGCTTCAAATGTATTTCCAAATGCTCAACTTAAAAGACTTCTTTATCTAAAAATTCTTCAGGTTATTTTTTCCCCTTCTTTCTTCTTTAATAGAGTAGACTCCCTTTGGTTCCAGGTTAAGGGGGAAAAAATCTTATCAACCAATACATTAGCAACACTTTTTTGACATTTTAAAGTTGCTTCATAATTGTCATTACTAGCCTTTTTAAAATTATTATTAAGAAGAATGCCAACTTAAAAGCTTGGTGCCCAAAAGAATAATCCCACGTTAATTTCCTTGCATTTTGTTGAGATAGATGTGAAGAGAAAAGGAAGCTAGAAATTCAAAGAATTTTACCGATCATATCCAGAGAGGTTAAATGACTTGCCTGAAATCACACAGATAGGGCAAAAAAAGGACAAGAATCCATGTATCCTGACTCCAGGGCAAAGGCACATTTCAAACATCATACAACTTCAAATCCTTTAACACAACCTCAAAGATTCATACACACTGGCAATTTAAAAGTAATCCCTCACTAACCCTGGGGAATCCACACTGATTTATAATTTTAAATAATTAAAACCTCACATTTATATTTTAATACAAATATATCCAGCTTCTTCAGTGTGCTTACGGTACATTCTTTTAGCCACTTGCAGTTACATTGGGAGAAGGAATATTTCACCCCAAGATTCTCCATGAAAATGCTGGATCTGGAACCTTGATGCCACCAAATTCATGCAACTGTAAAAATGTTTTCTTTTTTAAGAAATGATTCTAATAATTCATTTCCTAGTATACACTGGTCATGTAATTTACTGAAAGAACATAAACCATTACAAATATTCAGATGAAGTCAGGTTAGTAGCGGAACACAAGGTAATGGGAAATCTGAAAGAACAAAAAAGATCACAGTCTTCACAACTGTGGTGAAACATTTATAACCTTACACATACGCAAAGAGGGGATTATAAAAGACAATGTTTAGTGCTGTAAGGAAGTCACTAGAAAATATATATTGAGGCCGGGCGTGGTGGCTCACGTCTGTAATCCCAACACTTTGGGAGGCCGAGGAGGGCAGATCATGAGTTCAGCAGTTCGAGATGGGCCTGGCCAACATATTGAAACCCTGTCTCTACCAAAAATACAAAAATTAGCCAGGTGTGGTGGCAGGTGCCTATAATCCCAGCTACTCAGGAGGCTGAGGCAGGAGAATCGCTTGGGAGGAGGCAGAGGTTGCAGTGAGCCGAGATCACGCCATTGCACTCCAGCCTGGGTGACAGAGCAAGACTCTGTCTTAAAAAAAAAAAAAAAAAAAAAAAACTATATCTATATCTATATCTGTATCTCTATGTCTCTCTCTCTATATATATATATTTAGATCTATATATATCTATATAGGCCTTCTTTCTGGTCACAATAATGAAAGTCACACAAAGGAAGGCTGCTTAAAGTTTTCTTGGCATACGAGATCACGCCACTGCCCTCCAGCCTGGGCGACAGCGCGAGACTACATCTCAAAATATATAGATAGATAGATATAATTTCACCTATATATATCTATATACAGACATAGAGAGAAAGAGAGAGAGAGAGAGAGAAACACGCAATGTTAGCTTTATCCAGGACCAAGATGTGGTTAGAACAATTTATAAGAAGGGTGTGAAACCAATCACGTGAAATCGCCCTTTTCCAAGTTCTGAAAAACAATTATGTGTACAATAGTGTGTATTATATCGTCATGTGTTTGAGGTTTCTTCCCCTCTATTTTTACATGTAATCTCTCCCAATCAGACTCTAACACCTTAAACACCTTAATACTCTAACGCCGTAAACCCTAAGTATTCAAATTCTTTCATACACATTCATTTACCGGGCACCAACTATGTGCATTAAGAAAGGGTCCCTGCCACTGGGCAGCTCACTGTCTAGTAGGGAAAGCCAGATCCATAAACAGGTACAGCAAGACAGTAGAGATGGTACAACTGATAGAAGATGTAGAAGTTGGGAAGAAAAGGACAGAGTTCCAAAGCAATAGTCAAAAACTGCATTCCCTTAGGCAGAAGTAGTAGAACCTGTTTTTGTATCCATCCACTCCCTCTAGACAACTCATTAGATGAGTGATATGAAGACCATCTTTGCAGTTGGGATAATTAATTGAAGTCAGTTAAAAATGAAAAAGTCTTCCTAAAAGGGACTAGAGAGGAAAAATAAAGGGTGGTTGGGCGGGGGGAGATGTAAACTGGAAGTAAGTTAAGGGATCATGCTTAAAGAGATGCTTATAAGTTGCATTGTAACTGTAATTTCAAAGTCAGGGTAATCTGTATTTCAACATGAGTCCTTAACACAAATTATTTTTATGAAGAATAAAGATTTAGGAGATGATGTGATCTAATCCATCCAGAATAACCAGTTATAACAAAGACCGTCAGTCAAACAGTTGGTAGTAGATAAAAGGCTTTATATGAATATTACAAGAATCACCACCACTCCAAATATACTAAGTGTACCAAATATGAAGTAAAATGACTTTAACAAGGCTGACTTGAAAGTGATAAAGGAGCAAGTTATTGCCAACCAGATAGTGGAAATACTGCACAGGCACCGATAAACAGAAATCACCAAGCTCAAGGAAAGAGAAACGATCCAGAGATCACGTTAGGGTACACCAAGAAAGAGACGGTTCAAGGGAATTACCAGGAGGCGATGAGCCAGGTAAGCAAATTGTGGTAGTTAAGGGGATTTTCATAACCTGAGCAGGAGGGTCCAGACGTTTCTTTCTGGTGGTGGCACTAGCGATATCACATCTCAGGGAGATACCACAGAGTAAGAGAGTTGTAGAAATGTTTACGTGAGACGCAGAAGCAGTCGAGAAATATCACTGGGGTCTCAAGGAAGGCGGGAGATGAAGCCGGTACCACAGAAAGCCAAGCTTCCCGTTGAAAACAGCTCTCCCTAGAGAAGACCCTGCTCTGGCGGGAAAGCCCCGGAATCGCAACCGGCCTTTTCCCAAGTACCGCTGGGCGCTGGGATGGGGCCTGCTGTAACGGCAGGGAGACGGCCTCTCCGCGGCCCAGGAGAGAGAGACCAGAAGGAACGGCCTCAGGTAGCCTAACGGCCACCGGCGGCCACAGCGCGGCCACCGGACAGCAGGGGGGAGGGGAGGTGGTCCCAGGGGGCGGGGCAGAGGAAAAGGCGCCGGCCCCACCGTGCTCCCCGCTTCCGCCCAGTCCAGCCCGGGCCGGCGCACCGGGTCCGACACAGTCTCCTGGACCAGGCTCCCTCCATCCTCACCCCTCCCCCAGCTTCCCGCCGCCACTCACCGAACCGGAACCGGCTGCCATGCGAAGGGGTTTCCGGCCGGGCGCGGAACGCAAAACCCGGGAACCGCCGCGAACCGGAACCGCCTTCACAGCACCGGAAGAGCCGCTAGGTGGCTGCAGAGGAGGGGGCTGGGGCAGGAGGTCAAAGAACAGAGTTAAGAACCAGTGGGACGCCTGCGCGGTGTGGCGAGGCCCGAGAAGCCAAGGGAGCGTTTAAGACTTGTTATAATTTCTCAGTACCTTTTTCAGTCTGGGCGTTTTCGCTTTCTCGTACTCGGAATACTGTTAGTGTGCCCTTCGTCCTATGCTTTTCTGTGTTCCCTCAGCTCCCTTACTCGCCGCCTTCTGGTTCCGCACGGCGAGTTTTGCTTGGGTTCCAGTTTCCATGGCAGCTTTTCGCTGTGGCCCTAAATCTGCGGAAACCTGTGGCTTCCCCCGACAGATGGGGACCTGAGATCTAAATCGATCTCAGGCTATCTCATGTTTTATTGAGAATCACAGAACGTTAGTGCTCGTAGAGGTTATTGGAGATATTTTAGTGTTACCAGGATCAGAGAAGTGAAGGGATTTCCCAAGGGTTTTAAGTGCACGGCCCATCTAAGACTAGGAAACAAGTTTCTTAACTTGCAGTCCTATACTCTGCACCACCTCATGCTTGATTGACCATTCAGCAAACAAAAAAAAAAAAAAAAAGAAGAAGAAAGCATCTTGAGGATGGATTAGGCTAGACGCTGGCAAGATGTAGAAACTTCGAGAACTCTGGAGGAATTTGAAAGACAGGCAGAGCTGTGAGGAAAGCTTTTGGGAGCCCACTAGAGATCTGCTTTTCTGGGTAGAGATAGAGAAGGACCCAGGAATCACCTCTGACCTCTGAAGGGCTTTGTTGTTCCTGGGACACATTGATTAACCTGGAATCTGACATACTTTTTAAAATAAAATAATGGGAAGAAATATGTTTGTTCATCCAGGCTGTTTGTCAAGCACTTCAGCTTGGCAGGCCTCTGGACCCAGGCCCTGTAGAAGTCTTAGAGAAATGCCCCCTTAGTAGGTCCTTTACACTCAGATCACAGCCGCAGGCGCAGTCTGAGCTCAGACTTGAAGAAGGGTAGTTTGTGGAGGCCCCCAGCCTTTCTGATACTCTCAGAAGCTTACTGAGTTCAGGGGATCCTGCCCTGTCAAATACATCAAAGTAGATTATTTGTGTTGCCTCATATGCTGATACTTTTATATTGTCAAGTCCTAAGGCCTAGTAGTAGTGAGCATAGCTGGTCTATGTCAGTAATTGACATCTTATTCCAGAGCTCTGTTCGTTTGGATTAAACTCTGTCTCTATTTCTAGGAGGGAGCCATGCATAAAGACGAGTTTCATCTGAAATTTTTCATGTGTGTGATTCAATCTCGCCAGTTAGTCAGGACTCCTCAGAGAACAGGTACCATTGTCTCCTGATCATACTCCAGTGACAGAGAATGAGTTCTCTCACAAGAAGTCTCAATACAGGATGTGAAGCTTTCTAGTATAAATACGGATTTTAGGGGTCAACTGACTAGTTTATCACATTCTCACTTTGATAAAATATTGATCACTGAGTCATGTATTTTCCAGGTAAGATTTTTGACCTGGTTTGTTGTGATAGTCACCAGGCAGATAAGGAGGACTTGAGAGTTGACAGGGGAACAAAATTTACCCCATGAGTTGTTCATTGATTCCTGTGTTGTTATGTGAATTACTTTGACCAGTCTGGGCTCATCTGTGGGAATCTTTATTGTCATTATAACTGACACTCCAAAACTATCAAGTAAATCAAGCCTTAAGGAAAAATGGCCTTCTCATCCACCCCACCTCAAAGTATCTAGTTATATGTTCTGCTTTTCCCCCATGTATGTCAAGGAAATGGAATCTTTTTGAGGTAAGAGAGTTGTTGAGAACAGTCATCGCTTCTCTAATTTTTCACTGGATTTTTGGAAAGAAACCCCTGAACAGCTCAGAGTCATAGGAAAAATGAAAGGGAGTAAGAAACACTCCCTTCCCTGAATCCCACCTTGAGGGTGACCTAAAGCTATTGTTTCTCAGCTGGGGAAGCTTCTACTTCCAGCATGCTCATACCAAAGCCACCAACAAAGACAGACACCTTGAAGAGTCTAGATACTTTGGATGATCCAGACACCGTGAGAAGCATACCTGTTTTCAAAACTGGTGAGGCATGTGGGTAAACAGCAAGAAATGTGCAAAGGAATATGGGAAAGTGAAAGTTGTATGCATAGTGTTATAAATCAGGGTAAAGCTACTGAAGTAAAGCTGAAATACAAGTTAAGACCCAAGGGGGAAAGTCTGTGTGTGTGTGAAACAGAGAGAGAGAGAGAGAGAAAGAGAAAGAGGGATGGGGAGGGAAAGGAAAAAGGGAGAGAGTGGGGGATGGATCATCTGGGAAACTGTAGGGAAATGGACATTTCTCTCTATGAAGAATAACTTAATTTGGTCAATATTAAATCAGTTGGCTCATAACTGTAAACTACTAATCTGGTTTATCCTATTGTCAGCATCCTTGATATATAAATATGTGAAACTTAAAAAAATCGACTAAAAGAGTTACTATTTTACAAAATGATTCCAAATATTGTAAAAAATTTTCATCTTAGGAAACCGTTTAACAGTAGATTTCTCATGTATGTTTTAAATAATGTTCAATTCACAAGCAATTTATACGAAGCTTCAGAAACACATCTGTATGTTTCGTCTCAACTTAATTACATCTATATTGGAGTCAATTCACTGCAAATCTTTATCAAGTTCCCACTATTTGCCCAATAATATACTAGAAATGATAGATTATAAAACACATGTATAAGACATATCCTTGCCATTGCCCCAGTACCTTACAGTTTGGAAATACCTTAGCGATTATTTAGCTCAACTCTCTTATATTTTCAGAAGGAACTCAGGACTAAAAGGTTTTCCTCGGAAAGTTAATAATTTCATTAAAGTAACAACTCCTAGCACTTATGAAATATATATCAGTATTTAGCCATATTTTTGAGCACTCACATTTGAAATCATTGGACTAGACTCTCTAGGAAATGAGAAAATGAACTAGACACTTTCCCTGTTTCCTACGATCTTATGATTAAAGAGGGGAGATAATATGGAACAATGTGTAAGTTAAGAACTTAATAACTTTGGTTCAAAATGTTGAATTGGTTCAAAATAAGAAGTCATAGATATATAGAGAAGGGAAGAACCAGCTGACTGCTCAGAGCCAGCTTTTCTTTTCCTTCCTTCCTCCCTTCCTTCCTTCCTTCCTTTTTCTTTTCTTTCCTTTTTTCTTTTCTTTTTTTCTTTTCTTCCTTTTGCAACTGTTTGTGGTCTACATCCCTTTAATCAGACTTCCTTTGCCCCTGCATAGAAAGCAGCAAGAAATAAACCCAGCTGATAGCTTTTTCCTATTGTTTATTGACTTTGTACAGATTATTTCTTATTTGCCCTCATCTTTCCTGCTTTTTTGATTCTCCTTTTCCCTGATGTACCTAATACTCACCTCAGACTCCCTTTGCTCTGATGACTCATTTCGACCTGCTTCTGTGGTTTGAACTCAGCATTGTCTCATGGACAAAATTCTGATGTTCAACTTCTGCCTTTAAACCCTGGGGTCTGTGCCGCTCAGGTAAGTGGCCACTCTTAACCCTTTCAGCTTTCCTACTGGAGAAAGGAAATCCAGTATTTTCCCAGCACCAATAAGGTCTCCATTCCTACTCTTCTGCCTGCCTCCCTGCTTCCTTCCTCATCCTTTCCTCTTCCCTTCCTTCCTCCCTCCTACTCTTCCTCCTTCTTTGACTTCCTTCCAAGAGAATTTGTTGAGCACATACTATGTCAGGTACTGTACTTGGCACTGGGAATAAAGTAGTAAACAGGTACGTTGTCTGCTCTCATGAAGTTTATAGTCTTATGGGACTAAGACAGTAATTACACAATCACACACATGGTTATATAACTAGAATGGTGCTAGTGCAATGAAAGAAAATAATACCATGTAATCAGAGGATAAAACAGGGGATGTAATATGGCCTGAGAAGTCAGAAAAATGTTTCTCAGGAAGGCCTGAGGGATGAGTATGCATTAGCTAGGTAAAGAGAGAAGAGCTTTCCAGAAAAGGGGACAATAGACTGTGAAATGGGAAAGAGTAGAATGGGCCAATGCGACCTGATGATGGGAGGAATAGCGGGAGAGTGAACTGTACAGATGGTGTAAGAGCCAGACTGTGCAGTGCCTTCTAGGTCTTGTTGACACTTCTGAGCTCTGGGAAATCACTGAAGAATGATAGGATCATGTTGCCTTTTAAAACATGTTTCTGGCTCCTGGGTGGGGGATGAATTGGAGAGGTACAAGGGTAGTTATCTGCTCTGATGAGATGAATGCCACTGCCTTGCTCCACTTCTTACCTCTAGGCAATGCATCACTCTAGGGCACCAGTGAAATGGTGAGGAACTCATGTCATCAAACAGCAGAGATGAGCACAGAGCTACTGGTACCCAAACATAAAAAAACCCTGGCCTGATGTCTTTCTGCTTCTGCCAGCCCAAGAAATTCACAGGGACTCCTCCCTCCAGGGTGTTCTGCTCCTTGTTCTAAGTGCAGTTGTACATGGAGATTCTGTGCTCTAGTCCTTAAGAAAAATGGAATATATTTCTTTCTTGTCTCATACCTGGCAGGGAAGCAGCTGTTGTTTTTTCCAACATCTTGCCTATCAGTATAAGCAGCTCTGCCTGTACTATAATGAGGCAGGCTGTGTGTGTGTGTGGCCCATAGAGGATCAGCTCCTGACATAAGAAAGCCACTTGATCCTGCACTGGGGCGTAGCAAGGGTGTGAGTCACCTAGGCTGTACCCTTTACCCCTATGTCCTGACCCCTAGGCTTTGTAAAGAAAGGTAGTTAGCATTTCAAGATAGGTAAGATAGGTAAGAGTGTGGGACAACTACCTCCAGGACAAAAGCTCAGGGGTAGCAGGCACCTTTGTGGTACAGGCTCCGATCCAGCAGATCCAGCTGCCGACTAGACATAAAGCCTCTCCTGTATATAAAGACTTCGATGATGGGCAACCTGCCTAGGTAACTAGTGACTCTCAAGACTACTTTTAGTGACCTGAAAATGGGGAAGCATTCCAAAGGAGTGGTGCTTCACCCATTTGCTTCTTGTGTCACAGCTTCTCCCTGAAAGATAAGACCTTACTATCATATTCTTCACTTCATCTAGGCCATCTATCATCAGCATTGCCCATGCCCCCTGCTGCCCTTCTGATTCTCTGTACCTGGGTATTCTGTACACTCACACCTAGGTGAATTATGCAGACAAGGATGCAGTTACCCCGACGTTGTGAGTGCAACTGAAATGTAGAGATTACAATTGCTGTCCATGATCCAAGTTCCCTTCAAGCAGGTGTATTTGCTTTCTGCATCAGAGGCAAGATTCTCTCTATATATGCTATGTTGTAGCAATCCAAGAAGCTGGACCCTTGCTGAAGGAAAATCAATGGGAGTTCTGCCTCTATCAAGATTGCCTTAATCTCAACATAGTCACCATTCGTCATTGACCTCCTGACCCCAGACTTCCAGAATCAGTTCCACAGAACTTGAGTCTTCTCCTGGAGCTAAAATTTTCAGGGCTCTTACATTGCCAACTGAATTGGGAAAGTCATTGAGTGGGAAATACCACCTTAGGAATGCTCTTCTTTTAGTCAAGTATGCAAGGATATCAATAGATCTATGGAACATTTCTTTCATCTTCCATCATTTTGTATATATACACTTGGACCGCCCTTCTCTGGGTGGTTCCATGTTAAACTACCTCTCAGTTATCCAGGGACGTGTATATACGGGCCTAGAGGTATATTCCATGGACTATGTACTTGCTAAACAGCTAAGGCTTCCACATTGTGTTTGATTAGGGGTTAGCAGATCTGAAGAGGAAGAATCCCAGGATTGTGTTATACAATAATTATTTGTCTTCTCTGCTCTGATATCCCCAAAAGCTTACTTTTTTAAGGAAAGAAAAAGTTTATCTGGCTCAAGATTGAGGCTACATTCCTCTGCTGAAGTTTGTTTACCTCTGCCATAATCAAATCTTGAAAGTGGTAGCTTTAGTTTATAATGGGAATCATCTTGTCTCCTGTGACCTCTTCCCTGAACTGTCTCTCTCAATAAGTTGATTGTAGTTGGTGTAAGTGACCCCACAAGAGCCATCCAGACCTTTGAGGCTGACAGATTCATTCTTCAAGTGATGGTGTTCTTGGACCTCCACAGCTTAGAACAATTGTTATCAAACTTTGACTTGTGTCAGACTCACCCTGATAGCTTGTTAAAACACATTGCTGTGTACCACCCCCAGAGTTTGTGATTCAGTAGATCCCAAGTAGGTCCCAATAATGTGCATTTCTAACCAGTTCCCAGATGATACTGATTCCACTAGTGTCAACTGAGAACCATTGTCTTAAACCAACTAGGGTACCTGAAGAAACTCAGCCTGTCCCTGCTAGGTGAGGTGGAATAGCCAGACAATTGCCCTGTGTCAGGAACCTCAATATTAGTGACTTGTGGAGTCTGCTTTGTCTCCAGGAATCATCCTATCCCAGCTAGAGCTAAAGATGACTCTCCAGACAATGGTTTCATGCCTGTGCCCAGGGTCTCTCATCATGGAGCCACATTCTAGTGGGGAAAAGCAGATAACAAGCAGTATATTCATCAGGTAATGACTAGATAAGCTCCATGGGTTGTGTAGTGGTGAGAGGGCCAGATATATAATTGTTTCAACCCAGAGAGAGACCCATACCTAATTGCTGCAAGTGTTTCACAACATCAACCTGCAGAATCATTATTGCCCGTATGTAATTCTGATTCCAGTCCAAAGGAATCTTAGTGGTTCTTAACTTTTCCCTGTCTCAGATCTCTGCCTTTGCTATTGTCTCTATTTGAAAGCAGTTCCCCTATATCGTACTTAGCATGGTTTTCTCCCTTGTTTATTTAGACCTCTTTTTAAATATCATCTCCTCAGCGAGGTTTTTCTAGTTCACCCTACTTAAATAGCATGCATGTCACTCTCCTTCTCTGCCCTGCTTTATTTTTCCTCATAGCATTTATCACCACTTGACTAATTTGTTTATTATATGCTTTGCTCACTAGCATGTAAGTTCCATGAAGACAGAGGTATTTGTTTTGTTTCATTTTGTTTTTCCAATTCGGGATCCCCTTGATCCTAGAACAGTGCCTAACATGTACTAGGTTTACAGTATTTGTTGAATGGATACATGAAACCTGATATATGCTGTTTGCTTTTCTCTTGGGTTAGAGTCACACCTGCGTGACTGCCATACCTACTTCTCATTCCCAAATGTCCTGGTACACCATCAGTAGCAGCATCTTCTTCATTTTTTCATCACAGTGGTCTTAATATAGATCTGTACTCATTTAATAGCCATGATACTATCCTCATGGTGGTGAATGCATTTATGTATATGGCATACAGCATCCTCTTACTGCCCCCCACCCCGTGTCAGCCCCTGGTAATCATTGTCAAAGAGATCTTCTATCTACATGAACTACTCAACTGCCTGGCAGTAATGTTTGGTTTTATCCTGGTTTGGAAGGCATTGCCCAAAGCTCTACATGTCTTCATTTACCTACCCATGACATACAGGGTTAATGGCCAGACAGAGCATATGTATTAGGTATTTTAGAATACCACTGCAGCTCTACTCAAGGGTACTACCTAACTAGCTGCTGGAGAATTTTCTTTTTCTTGCTTTCTTTCTTTTTCTTTTCTTTTCTTTTCGTTTCTTTCTTTCTTTTTTTTTTTTTTTTTTTTTTTGAGAGGGAGTCTTGCTCTGTCACCCAGACTGGAGTGTGCAGTGGCACCGTCTCAGCTCACTGCAACCTCTGCCTCTGGGACTCAAGCAATTCTCCTGCCTCAGCCTCCTGGGTAGCTGGGACTACAGGTGCGTGCCACTACACCCGGCTAATTTTTTGTATTTTTAGTAGAGACGGGTTTCACCGTATTAGCCAGGATGGTCTCAATTTCTTGACCTCATGATCTGCCCACCTCGGTCTCCTAAAGTGCTGGGATTACAGGCGTGAGCCACCGCACCCAGCTGAGAATTTTCTTTAAACATCTCATACTTATCTCCCCCAGAATTCCTTCTTTCATAATAATTATAATTTTTGACCCTACTATGTGCCTGGACTTCACTAGCACGTCAATGGCTGGCTGATACTTGGAGAGCTCTAAGAAGCTTGAGGACCTTCTTAATGTCTTCCTTTGCACTGAGGATCAGCATAAAGCAATTGCTGAAAGGCATATTCTTTATGCTGATCCTCATACGAGATTATCATTTGGCTCTCCTCTGTCCACATCAGCTTTATCTCAAATGCTGAAAATAGGAAAACCACCAGCAGATAATTGAAGGTAGAGGGAATGATGGGCTTTAATCTCATGGTCTTCTGGCTCCAACTGACCTCCCTCTTAAGCATTCAATCCTTTTTTTTTTTTTTCTTTCGCTTCCTCCCAGGTCCAGCTACCCTAAATTCTGAATTGTAGCTACCAGCCTCAGCAGCTGAAGAAAGCTGGGTGTATTCTAGACAAAGTTCTAGATTTCCAGCAGTATCATGGCAAATTCCTATAGTTTAATCATTGGAATAGACATAAGCCCTCTTGAGAGGCCTATCGGAGGGCCCCAGGTTGTTTTCCAGCACAAACCCAGGACATTTCAGCTTTCTACTCTGGAGAAAGGGTCCAAGGTGTTATTTTCCAGCCCCCTTATACCATAATAGCAATGAAAATAATCTTGGAATGAGTGAAAATCTAGCTACTGGCTTAGTTTGTTTGCCTCAAGAGTTTGTTGGTGCCATCTCTTATTTGACTATGTAATTTGCTTCTTTGCTCTTGTTGTCCATGGTCCTCTAACATTGCTGAGCTGTGCACTTTACTCCCAACACTTTCCGTAGTCACCCTAGCTTGTGTGATAATGCTTAGAGCTCTTCCTCAGCCCACTCTTCCTTAGTCACCGCACTGTGTTCATCTGTAGGCTTCATGCACCAACACTCTGTCCTAATGTATGCTTCTCAGCCTCACTCCCACCCCTTGGAATGTCAATTGGACAGATACCATATTTTCTAGAACTGCTTAGATCTCAGACATTTTCTTCCAACATCTATCCACCATAGAATTATGAATCCAATTTTTATTAATAAGGCAAGTCAACAATAGCTAGCTAAAGTGTTGAGTCCAATTTGTTAAAGTTCTTGGGAAGCTATATTTGAAATTTAAAAGTTGTTTGATGGATAGAATATTAGGAAAAAAGGGAAATGCATGGTCTTGGAGTTTAGGATTAAAGGAAAGAAAATCCATTTTTAAGGAACTATTCCTGTTTCATCATATCATTCATCTCTAATGCTGGAAAACATATCCACTGGTATCTTTCCCGTAAACAGTACTGAGTAAACACTGACAAATTCCCACTATCCAGGTACCACTTATTTTTAATCCTTCTGCTTTAATATATTCATGTCATTAAAATATGATACATTATTAATGTTAATGGGGTTATTGATTTTTTTTCAATTATATTCCACGTCCAATGACATGTAAACTTCCTACGGACATTTGATAATCCCTCTAGATTATAAATTCCCTGGGAGCTTATTATATAGCTTAGTAGCTGGCACAGTGGCTGGCACATGAGTCCTCAATAAGTATTTGTTAAATGTATGAATGAATTAATAACAAATAGGAGTTTCTCAAGATTCTTGTCAGGGAGAAATTTACAGCCATTTCTTAATACGAAGTGTTTCTTCCATCAGCTACTCTATTTTGTGTTGGTTTTTACTAGTTTAACTCAACAACATCTTCAGTTTGTGGATTGCCTTGAGGTGACCATAGGCAAGACGTAAGTGCTTCTGAGAAAATTCTCCTTCTCTAGGACCCCAACCCCTAACTTACCTGAATGTTGCCTAGGTGTCCTTTGAGATGATGATTTCTTTCTTTTTTTTTTTTTAATTTTGTGTGTGTGTGTGTGTGTGTGTGTATTTTTATTATACTTTAAGTTCTACGGTACATGTGTACAACGTGCAGGTTTGTTAGATATGTATACTTGTGCCATGTTGGTGTGCTGCACCCATCAACTCATCATTTACATCAGGTATAACTCCCAATGCCATCCCTCCCCCGCCCTCCCTATAATAGGCCCTGGTGTGTGATGTTCCCCTTCCAGAGTCCAAGTGAGAACATGCGGCATTTGGTTTTCTGTTTTTGCCATAGTTTGCTGAGAATGATGGTTTCCAGTTGCATCCATGTCCCTACAAAGGACATGAACTCATCCTTTTTTATGGCTGCATAGTATTCCATGGTGTATATGTGCCGCATTTTCTTAATCCAGTCTGTCACTGATGGACATTTGGG